>NW_019734966.1:666171-693119 GCF_002891405.2 Cryptotermes secundus | reverse complement strand
CGACATTCTGGGTAATTTTAACTATTTGTAATTATTTTAATTAACTGGAACGTGGCTATCTTGGACAAAGTGAAGTTTTGTGTGTTGGTGATTTCTTTTTCTACTATAAATGCCTCTGATGATGGCTCCGTGGTGAGCCGAAACATGTAAGGCAGGTGCTGACGAGGTGGAAAACTTAAAAAAGTGTCACATTTGACGGAAGAAACTTGATTGTTAATTGGTTAGTGTGACGGACCAGAATGAAAGACCTTAAATCCATTAAATTACTTAAAATCAGCTCTGTTTATATTACCTCACCTCTAAATCATGTATGTAATATATCCTTTTTATTAGGGGCCTTCCCTAAACTAAAGCACTCAATAGTAAAACTGTTATTTAAAAAAGGTGATAGAATGGATGTTTCCAGCTACAGACCAATATCCATACTGGCCTCTTTTTCATAAATCCTTGAAAAAGTAATATATAAGAGACTACTTTAACATGTAATTAATAACAACATACTAGCAAAAGAACTATTTGGATTTAGGAAAAAGCAACCTATGAACTAAGTAATGAAATCATAGGTGCTCTTGATCAAAAACTACTGGTAGGCAGGATCTTCTGTGACCTAGCTAAAGTGTTGTATTTTAGCATCCTGTTGCACTGATATATAATATAGCTTGATATAATACCTGAGTTTGAAATACTACGTATAAGATGATAAATTTAAACAAAAATTTAATATATAACTTTTATTACAGTACATGACGAATATATATTTTAAATCATTTAATAAATGACACATGATGGCGAGCAGTGCAATAGTTTAACGTAAATAACACACCTGCGAATGTCGAAGTGACAAGTGAGATTGTTTGCACTAGAAGACGGTCAATACATACACATCATGGACTAGCTAAAGTGTTCAGCAGCGTTAATCTTGACACTTTGCTGCTCAAATGAAATTGGTGTGGAATAACTTGTAAGGGCAGTAATTAAATTAAATCATACTTTGTGGATAGATGTCAGAGGGGATAAATGAAAAACAAACTTTATTCATCAGATAGCTTCAGAATGGGGTAAAATAAGGCATGGCATCCACAAGGATCCATACTAGGACCTTTACCCTTTTTTCTCTGTGTAAAGACCATATCTTATTGTGACAACCTGTACTTGGATTTATGGAACATAAATAAATTTGAATTCATACCCCATCCTCTTCCCATGTCATGTAGTGCAATAGATTTTCATGTCCATTTTTTACATTTTGAAAGCAATTATGCCAATAGGAACACATCAGATTGTGACAGACTCTGGAAGTTGAGAAGATATTCACTTATCTAAATGCATGACTCTCCTAATTACAGTCCTACTGAGTACATTGGGACAGATGAAGTAATCCTAAAGTTTCTATGCAAGGTGGTTTACCTCCAGTTTGTTCAAAAGAAAAGGAAATCGTTCGGCATGAAACCCAAGAAATTGTGTGACTTCTTGGTGTACACCTGTGATGTGAAAGTGTGCTTGCGGAAGCAACATAATGATAAAATATTATGCTGTAATGCATCCCGTTAGAAGAGTGGATAATAAGGACCATCAGCTGTTTTATAATTATGTCTGATGACCTCTTTAAAAAAATGATTTGTCCATGGGGCACAGTAACAATACAAAGGTAATTCCTGCAAATTTCAGTCCACAACATTTGAAATTTAAAAAAGGAGACATTGTATACAAGGTACATTACAGTCTAATTTACATACTCTTAGGAGTATACAATTGCCGGTCATGGTCTAAGAGGTCTAAGGCATGTACTGTCTTCACTCGCTTGGAAACCCGGATCATGGGTTCAAATCCCACTCAGGGCAGGGATGTTTAGTGTGTGTACAGGTAGAGGCCTTGCGACGAGCTGATCACCCACCCAAGGGGTCCTACCGAATGTGTAAGATCTAGAAAAACCGAAGTTCATGGAGGTAGGCCTAGGTCCACTGGGGCTGTAGTGCCAAGAGGAAAAAAAAGGAGTATACAATGAATGTTCTGTACTTTTACTTATTTTTCTTTCTTTTTTTAATGAATGTAGGAAGTTTGTTTATGAAGTAACAAATGACTTGCACAGATTTTTTTCCCTTCAGCTGTAGGAGGCCTGTGATTCTGGACATATTAAAAAATTGTGGGGCAACCAATATGTTAGACTAACATGTTTATAAGACTCTGCAACAGAGGGCAGGATGGGCATTGCCTAGGCCTTTTTTGTATATACATATTTTTTTTAAATTAAGGAATGCTGCGTGAGTTAGGAGGAACAATACGTCGCGACATCACACGACCGAAACTGAAACTACTTGAATGAAGCATACACAAACCATTCCAATTACTCACGAAAGATGTCGCTAATGTCACTCGCTGCAAACCCTGTAAACTAATGTGTCACAGCGCTAGTCAAGACCGTCAAGAACGTCAAGAAAGTATGTCGTATGAGTGTATCGTAATTCGTGTGCATTACAAATATTCTCCTTCTCTACCTACCACTGCATTTCTGTGTGTTAACGGCATTATGTACATACAGTAATTGCCAGAACCTAGTACTATCAGGCTCTATTCTTAGATCTCAATTTTGTGCATCAAAATGTAATGGAAATTATGTGCATTATGTTACCATCCCTGTACCCGCCAATTATATGCGTACTCATTTCCGTTATTGTTTGAAATTACTATATATCGCTTGGTACCCTTAAGGGTTATGAGAAATGTCACTTAAGCTAACTGAAGGTGCTATTTCGGTAAGTAACCCATATGGCAAGCAAACGTATTCAGTCAGAGCTTTATTGCGAAGGACGTATGGTACTGTTTGTATTTTGTGAAGTAGTCTTTATCATTTCGTGATGCCGGTAGTATGTGAGTGTCAGCTTCAGTCCTCCCCACGTTAACCGCAAGGAAAGAGCCTGGTTTTACATTGGGTTGAAGGCTGGGTGGCCCCTCTTGACACTGTGGAGAAGAGAAATCTTGTAAGATTTGAGGATTCAAGAGAATTTTTCTTTACCCTTTCCTGAGAAACAAACCACCGCCATCCAAACCAGAGTCATTTGCTATGCCAATTGAGCTGTTGACCATTGAGTCAGTTATCTGATGATATTCAACCATCACTGAATAAAATACACATGTCATTGATCACAGTTACAGGAAATAAATTAGACTAATAAACAAATAAATTTGCAGTATCGAAAAAATGAAAATTGGGATTAACTATTCAAAAATCATGATGTTGAATGAGTGTTTACCATATTTCTATGTACTGTATTCAGAATATATGAAGCAAGTTTGTCTATCAGAAGTAGATAATAGGAAAGTTGAATGCATATTTACAGGTAATAAAACATCTTTCAAATATAAACAAGGCATTCCTGTAAGTAGTGGAACAAATAACTGCCAAGTATTGAAGATTTATGAAGCAGTTATCATTCTGCAACATTTTAACTCAGAACATTAGAGAAATCAGTAAAATTCTAGTTGATGGAGGCATTGTGTCTCCACCTCCACACCAACAGATTTTCTGTGCCACAGCTGTGATGACGTAGAGGGGAGGGAACTGCAGTGAGTTTCTGTAATGCGTTGCCAGCCTTAAATATTTGTGTTTAAAACCAAAACCCTAATCTGAAGACATTTGCAGCATTTGGGTCACCAAAAGTTCCTACTGCAAAATTTGTTGAAGATGTGCTAGTGCCCACAGATTGCTACAAAAGACCACCATTGAGTGCATGCTGCGCCTTATTAGCTGTTCTAGTGTGATGTCCCCAAATGTATCCATCAGTTCTCTCTGGTCACACATGCAGCACAAGAGGCATGCATTAACAAAGTCAGTATTTCTGTACCATGCTGTGACTTGGCTTCTTGCAAACTGAGACATGATTCAGTATTTACAATAGATCTAAACATGGAAGGAACAGTGATGTCATGTAAGATGCTGGCAACCTTAGAAATATCCTGTTAAACTCAAGGAATGCACTGGTGAGATGTTGTTTCCCAGAGTGTGTCTTTGCTGGGGCTGGGTCCTGTTGCCAGGAGGTGCCAGAGAAGTATAAGCATGTGTGCTATAGTTTCTGAGCTGGTGTTTTTCTGAAAACATTTCCATTCGTCACCAGTGGAAATACAGTAAATGTTTGATATGATGTCACATCAAGATAAAGCCTCAAACATGCACCTGCATACTTGTATCGTGTCCTGCCATTCGTCAGTGGAAATGCAGGGGAAGGGGAAAACCAGGTGTGTGACAAGGAGGGGAAGATCCTGCATGGTGTCTACATAAACTAGAATTCATCCAGGGTTCATGTATATTCTTTGCAATAGACAGATATTGAGTTCTGATAAATAAGTGAAAATAGTCTGGAGAACTGTAAAAAAAGGAAACATTTACAGTAGGGGGTTCCATGAACAAGCTGTACTCTGACTGAAGGTGTTAGGCGTATGATGAGACTTGTGCACTGAAGATTGTAGGGCAAATCTGCAATTATACATGGATGTAAAGTATGTTTAACAGTACAAATGACAAGAGGCCATTATATTTTTTGTAAATTTGATGAAACTAGAGTGGGGACAAAATATGCAGTTGAAGCTTCTTGGAAAGTTTTGCTGATAGGTTGGAGAGATAGAACCAAAAGAGGAAATTCTCAGTGTGTTGAAAGGAAGGAGCCCATTAAATGCAATATTAAAATGTTCTTAAAAATATTTTGAGTAAAATTTACATTAAGAATGGCTGGGGACATTGTAGGGATGTTATGCAGCGAGCATTGCAAATAATGGGAACAAAGACACATCAAGGAAAATGGGACAGTTTTTGTTTAAAATATCTCAGAAAAGAAAGAGGGTGATGTATAGGCTCTAGTTATAAAAGGACGGTGATATAAACAAGAAGTGCATGTATATAGAAGATGTGAATATTTTATGTGTGGTACTGCAGAACAGTTTGGCTGCCAGCAAAATGACTAAAATAACATAGCTCTTTGCATCTACTAATGTTTATAGCAGGCAACAAATCAATTCAGTTAACTGATTCTCTTGCAGAGATTTATTTAACAAATTTAATAAATACTTCCCCTACCTAGTGAATTCTCTCTCTGTCATTTGTTGCAAACAACATGGGAAAGTGTAAAACAAATTCAGACATGCACAATAAGAGCATGACCTCCAGTGATAACCTCACTTGATGCAGGAGTATACTGAGTATACAGTGCAGGAATAAGGTTATTCAGTAATATTCGTCTACCATTAAAAGTTTAACTTGATCATCATATAAAAGTATTTAAGCCAGCATTAAAAGGTTATTTATCATTTCACTCCTCTTGCTCTGCAGTCCAACAAATTGATTCTTAAATATTATAAACATTTATGAAAATAATATTTCTTTTATATAATTACTTTGCTCTGTAAAATTTAATATCTGCACACAATTAGTTGCTTGTAAATAATTGTAACCACAAATATGTTTATGTATATATGTATTTCTATCATATGTGAAACATTGTACATTTTTGGATTAATCCTATGAAGGATCTGTGAAACTTAAATAAATTAATATTCTCTTTGTAGGTTATACTAGCTGGTGGCAATGTTGATGAACCAGTTGTGCAGATTCTGGTAAGTTGTGTTTGTTCAGCTTTTCTGTGACTAGTGGTAAGTATGAAGTTGCCCTGTTCCTTCGATTTGCACAGTAGTTACTCAAGTCATATCCATCTGTTGAAATACATACAGCATCAGTACTTTGAACCTACGTATTTCTATGTGAAAAGGATTGAAATTGCTGTTGAGAAGTTCAGAGGCATTGATCAAATTCCAGTAGAATCGGTTTGAGCAGAAGCTACAATGGTATGTTCCAGGTGACGCTGATCATTCTGAGCCCTTATTTATTTGGATAATTATAGATGAACGTGAAATTTATTTCTAATTCATTCTTGGTAATTTAAATTTCAAAAGTCTTATGTTTCGATATTACTGGAAATGTGTCGTGATCTATAATATCGTATTTCATCGTCTGGGACGTGCAATACGGTGTTTATGTTGAAAATTTCTAGATTCTGGCAGAAACAAGAAGTCTGGAGTTATGACATTTACGATCAGTCATAAATTTAGCTTGGGTACAGGGAACCGGACGCGCCTAAAAGGACAGGTCAGAGCTTGTTACAATTGCCTGTGAATGAGGGCCAGTATGATTGGGTTGCCTCATTCAAGCTTCCCAGGGAAGATGGGATGAAAATGTATATGTCAACACCATCTTTCGAATTCCCGGCGTGGGGGTGCAAGCCATTCCACAAAAGGAGAGACTTTCACAATATTCCGAACTGAACGGACGTGACCCTTGCACGCTCCGAGACATAGCTTGCCGATAGTGTAACGCTGTAACTTAAAGCTAAGAATACATTAATTTAACAGTGTGGTGAATTAGCAGGTGAATAAACGTCAATTGGCTCAACTCTCAGAAAAACGCTTTCTTTGGCATCGCTACCCTGAGACTCATGCAAACCGACCCAGCTAGTTTCCCGTACCTATACCGATCTTCCTTAGTTTGATCTGTGAGGACAACTTCCAGTAGCCATCATACACTGTCCTAAGGTAGAAACAGGTGTAGCAGGGATAGCACCATTCCAACTGCGCTGATACAAACAAAGTGGGTTGGAAAAGAGCAGTGTTACAGGGTCCTTCAACATATTCATGCTATTTTGAATAAAGGAGAATTGTATCAGCAGAGGAAGAAGTCTGTTGATGTATATGTAAAATGGGTAGTAATATTAATTGTAATAATTATCAGGGAATGTTGCTTTCAAAGTATGATCAGCGTTCTTCTGTCAGTGCTAAATCCATATGTTAACAGAGCTACTGGGGATCATCAGTTTGGACTTTGATGTTATAGGTCAGATACTTTGAGGTATTTTGCATTTGTCAAATACTGAAGGAAAAAATGGGAGTACCGTATTTATGCATGTATAGGCCGCACATTTTTTGCCAAAAATTCAAGAGGAAAACTGGGGTGCAGCTTATATTCGAAATATTCGAAATCACACTTCATTTAAAAAAAATTATATTCATAATTAGTAATACAGGGTGTAATACTCCTGAAATAATATTCCAAGAAAATTATTTTTTCTATAATTTCTGTCTGAAAATTGTGCTGCGGCCTATACACGCACGCGGCCTATACGTAAATATGGTACTTTGGGGCTATACATTAGAATTACAGTCCTTCAAGAACTAAGTATTGTATGGCATTCTTATGGTATTTTGTGTTCTCATACAGACAGATTAATTGAAATGTGTTTAGATTACTCCAATAGTAAATTTTGTATAAATAGACATTTTTCTAATACAGGATGTTTTTCTGTTATCTCACACTTTAAAATGTACGTAACGTCTTTGTTATTGGATGCAGTTATATAAGATTTTTCACTGATCATTCAAGACACTTGAGAAATTTGTGTGTGGTCATCAGCGGTGAAGTGAGTAACAAGATGTCATTGTATACAATGGGTCAAAAACTATCTCGATTGGGTGTGTCCTGTTGTGAGTTTCTAACACACGCATGTATATATAGGCATTAGGTTAACTGTTACATAACAAATATACTTGGCTTTTAATATTTTATAATTAAACCTTTTAATTCTGCTACATGTTTTGGTCATACAAGACCATCATCAGGCAGTTAATCAATCTACATCGAACCAATGCACAGGGAGAACATATCAAACATATATATGCCCAGACAAAAATGCACACATCATATCTTATTGATCATATAAAGATAAAGTTGTCCTTGTGCTCAACAAATTAAGCACAGTGCCATGAATGTATATGGGGGAGTGGATATATAAGCATTTTCTTGACCTCGGCACTAGCTGGAGGTGAGTGGTCAGCTTCACGTCCCTGCCGTTTACCCCTGGGGAAAGACTCCCCAGTACCCGTTGGATAGGAGGTTGGGTGGACCTGAGAGCCGGTCTGGACAATTTGGAGAAGAGAAAATTCTTGGCCCTACCAGGACTCAAACTCTGACCCCTCAGTTGTCCAGCCCATAGCCAGTTGCTATACCGACTACGCTACCCCAGATCTTATTGATCATATAATGACACAATTCATATCAGAAATATGTACACTCAATACATCACACATTAACGACCTAGACATCACTGAAACTTGTCTCTGAGCTCCACGACCTGGCTTTAGTATGTAGAAAGCGTCTAACAACAGAAGATCTACAAATGACATAACATGCCCAATACTACACTGTTGCATCAGAACCTTATGAGTTAATTTGGCATACATATTTTTAACCTCACATACATAATAGTTTTAATGTATTGTTATATATTTTAAGTATTTTTAATATGTTTAATATTTCTGTAATATAATCAACATACTTATATCACCTAATATATCTTAGATACATGGTATATATTCTATTTTTTATCTATTATTTTTCTTCTTTTTTATACTGAATTACAATACCAACTTTCGGAAAGTTTTCTGTTAATATATGATATGACACGTTGCACTGGTATAGATCTATATCGGTAGTTCAGAGACTAAACATATTCCTATATTAATTGCCTGATGATGGTCTTGTACGGCTGAAACATGTGGCAGATGTAAAAGGTCTAATTGTAAAACATTAAAAGCGAGTATATTTGTTGTATGATGGTTAACCTAATTCCTATATATTGTCACGTGTTGGCTGTACAACGCAACAAATAACTTCACGCCATATTGGATATAGCGAATTTTATTCCACACTCGCTCATACAATCTCACAATTTACAAGCTCAACATTACTGCCATTGGCAGTATCACAAATACTCTACTGCAGTTAACTGGTGACTGACTCTCTGGTTAACTCGTAACTAAACGCTGGCTGGATTTCAACTCAACTGTAGGCTGCTGCCTTGAGAACTGTCTTTGGCGGCTCTGTAGTTCCCTTATATAGTCACAGTGTTTGCCTGTTACGTAATGGGTACTGCTGTTGCCTGATGCCATGTTACGTCACAGTGAGGAGAGGGGCGGGGTGTTGACTTGCCTATTACCATAGTAACGACAGCGTTCCGATGCTGCCACGTACCACTGGGGTGGGAGGGGGTGTCCTCCATTGCGCAACATGTCACACTACTCCCTCCTTAAGGCTGTTCGTCCCGAATAGCCTAACGGTGCACCCCCCGTTCCTTTTCTTCCAGGGATGTACTTGGTGGGTCCCCTGTTCTTTCGGCTACTCCTTGCAGCAACTATTCCCCGTCCATTACAACTGCTCCCCTCTTAAGACCAGCTCGTCTCGAGCGGTTTCCTTTTAACTTGCCTAGAAGAACCAGTTGTATCAGATTCATCCTTAACTTATTCAGTTTTCATTCATTCTTGCTAGGGAGGCCTTTTTCCGTTTTGGAGGGGGTCAACCCCTCCACAATGTCCATTCTCTTATTTTCCGTAACCCATTGGAAGTACCGACTACTTGTTTCGTGAACTTTCCTCTGAAAGTCACATTGACGGTCTTCTCTCAGGCGTAGCCATTCTTCTGCGCCTTGGTTCCTTATGCCCTTGCTGCCTTTCCGTTGCAGCCGACGCCTCCTCCCGGACGTCTGTCCTGTCATGGTTCCCGTCCTTCCTTTCCAGGCTTCTTGTCCGGCGTTTACCCTGGTTGAATATTTCTTTACGGGATCTCCCTTGCGTCATGTTGCACCTGCACGACTAGTCATATTTCTGTCGGCAGCCAATTCGTGCCACGGTCCATAATTTCTTTGAGTCAAAGATTTTCTGAGGATGTTCCTCTTGCGCCATGCCACTCTTGCACGGCGGGACACCTTCCTGCTGGTTTTCTTCTGCCGTGTCACTTCCACACGGCGGATCGTCCCTCTCCGGGCTAGGGCCAACTTATTCTGGGTTCCATAATTTTCCTGTGTCGAATTCTTCATATTTCGATGATTTCGGCCCCTACGCCTTTTCTTCTTCAGTTCTCCAACCGGCATTACTTCGGCGTCTCCTACGGGTACCTCTCGTTCTGCCGCCTCAGGTTTCATGTCCACTGAGGCTGGCTCTTCTTCTAGATGTGCCTCCATCTCTTGGCAGGCCATCGTCACTCCAACCAGTATCATTACGGGGACCTCTTGTTGTTGTGCCGCCGCAGGTTTCGTTTCCACTGGGGCCAGCTTTTCTTCTTGACGTGTCTCCGTCGTTTCTCGGCAGGCCATCATCTCTTCCTCTGTCCCTGATTTAAATGCGGACACCATCTCCATGTGGCTGGTGCGCATATATTCTCGAATGACGGCCGTCCTTGCTCTGACCGCTTCAATTTTATGTTGGAGTGTCTCATCCAACTCTGGCGGCATAGATCGCATTTCGGCCTTCAGTTCCTCCTTGTCGGCCGTCGCCTTTCCTTGGTAGGCGTCTAATTTTGTCAGCATGACGTCGGTTTTTTTTTTTTTTTTTTTTTTGTTGACGTCTAATTTTGCCAGGAAGTCTTCTCTGTCTTTTTTCCTATTTGCTTCCATTTCTACCTTCTCGGTTTTTCTATCTGCCTCTGCCTTCACCAGCATGATATGTGTTTTTTCTCGATCAGCTCTGATATCCTTGAGCAGCATTTCCATCATCTGCTGCACCTCCATTTTGTTGCAGTAAAGTACTCGATGCACAATAATTCAATTATTTGTCGAGGCGTGTTTAAGTTCGTAAATACTTCTGACACTAGTTATCACGTGTTTAGTTCGTAACCACTTCTGACAGTCACGTGTGTAAGTTCGATCCCACTTCTGACACCAAATTGTCACATGTTGGGTGTACAATGCGACAAATAACTTCATGCCGTATTGGGTATAGTGAATTTTATTCCACACTCGCTAATACAATCTCACAATTTACAAGCTCAACATTACTGCATTGGCAGTATCACAAATACTTTACTGCAATTAACTGGTGACTGACTCTCTGGTTAACTCGTAACTCGCCGCTGGCTAGATTTCAACTCAACTGTAGGCTGCTGCCTTGAGAACTGTCTTCGGCGGCTGTGTAGTTCCCTTATATAGTCGCAGTGTTTGCCAGTTACGTAATGGGTACCGCTGTTGCCTGACGCCGTGTTACGTCACCGCAAGGAGAGGGGCGGGGTGTTGACTTGCCTATTACCATAGTAACGACAGCGTTCCGATGCCGCCACGTACCACTGGGGTGGGAGGGGGTGTCCTCCATTGCACAACATGTCACAGTATATACATATGGGTCACAAACTGTTTGTTATCAAAACCTCTTACTCTCTTGGTGGTTCTTGTGTTGCTGTGGATAGGCAGTTTCATTGAGAGTTTTCTGTTCATGTTGCACTATCAAGAGAGACTATTTATCTATGACTCTGCAGTCCTTTTGTTGGATCTTAGCCACTTTTTCAGTTTCTTAATCCCATTTACCACCATCTTTGAGCCGATTGTCTAGATAATGTGGGACCCTCAACGTCTCACAACCCTATGGTCCTTCACAGCCTGTTACAGGGATAGCTTTACTTCTTTTTACTTTATACACAGTCAGTAGGACTCCTTGGATGAGAAATCAGTGCATCACAAGGCCAATACCTATACACAGAACAACACAAAAAAAGATTAAACTTACAGACGTCCATGACTTGAATGGGATTCGAACTCACGATCCCAGCGTTCAAGCGATTGAAGAGAGTTCATGCCTTAGATCATTCGGCCAGTGTGATCGCCAGAGACACTGTATGCTGGACTACTAATCAGTTTGAAGAAACAGGAAGTGTGTCATCGACAAGTGAAGGGACATAAATGCAGCACATCTGTTCCTGTGGAAGATATTGTCAGTGCAGTGTAGGAAGCAGCAACAGTAAGCCCAAGAAGTGTGCAGCGTTATAGCACCACAGACTGGGGTCTCAACCTGCTCAGCATGGAAAATCTATCTTGATTTGTCATTTCCATACAGAATGCAACTAACTTGGTCATTGTCAGAAGATGGAACAGCGAGGCATTCTACTTTTGCGAGGGGCTACAGAGCTCAACTGGCGATAGTCCAGGTGTCTTGAATGTCACATTGTTCTCTGGTGAAGCACACTTGCAGATGGATGCTTACATAGCAACACAAGAACCACCAGAAGAGTTCTGGATCCATCATATATAATGCCATCATGTAACTCAGTTTGGCATTGCTAGCAATAAAAAAAGGTAAAGTTGTCCGTGTGCTCAGTTAAGCACCATACAATGATGATATATGGTAGAGTGGGGTTATAACTCTGCCATTCTTGGCCTCAGCATGAGATGGAGGTGAACGATCAGCTTCATGTCTAGCCCCCTTTACCCATTGGATAGGAGGATGGATGGGCCCCAGAATTGATCTGGATGCTGTGTCCCCCTGCTGGGAATCACACCCTGGCCATGCATCCCATAGCTCATCGCTATACTGACAGCTGTCCTGACTCCCAGTGTTGCCAATGGTAACAAACAAATTTCTGAAGCTTGCAGAATGATATATGAAAGCTTCATGTAATTGCATTTATAACAAAGATGTTATACAAATTTGATGGTGTCAGATGATAGAAGGACCAGCTGATACATTTCCTATTCAGAATAATCTGAAATAGGGAGATGTTTATATGTTTTCTTTTACCATTATTTTTCAATTTTACTTCTGAATATCCAAGAAAACCAGGAGGGAATGGACTTGAATGGGACACTTCAGCTTCTGGCCTGTGCTCGTAATTAGTGGTTGAAACATAAATCCTACAAAGAACCTCTGTTTGGCACTGGTAAGGAGTTTGGTCCAAAAGTGAACACAAAGAGGAGCGAGTCTACTTTTCAAGTCTCATCATCAGACTGCATATAAGGACCGCTAATAAACCCTTTGAAAATGTGACAGAGTTCAGGTTTTTGGTAATGGCAGTAACAAATCAAAATTATGTGTATGAGTAAGTTAACAGCAGATTCAATTTTGAAAATGTATGCAGCCATTCAGTTTAGAATCTTTTGTCTTCATGTCTCATATACAAGGATTAAAATATACAAAGCTGTAATTCTGCTTGTTTTTATGGGTTTAAGAGTTGGGCTGTCACATTAAGAGAGAAACATGGGCTGAGGAAATTTGAGAACCAGGTGTTGAGAATATTTGAACATGTGAGAAGGCGACAGGAGGATAGGGAGAATTGCATAATGGATAGCTTCATAATTTTGGCTCATCACCAGATACTCATGGGGTGATTAAATCACTGAGATGACATTGACTGGGGGTGTATCACACATGGGAAGATAAAAAATGGTACAACATTTGTTGCAAATCCAGAAGCGAAGAGACCATCGCTTATAAGACATAGGCATAGATAAGAGGATAATACTAAAGCTGATCTGTTAGAAGTGGGGTGTGAGGATGTGAACTGGAGTCTTTTGACATAGGGTAGGGTCTGGTCTGGTGGTGTGCTGTCATACACACATTAATAAATAATTGTAGTTCCATAAAAGACTGAATTATTGACTTTGAAATGGTTATGTGTGTCTCTTTGAAAATTAATTATTAAGATTGAACAACTTGTATTGTAACTCATTCAGGCATTGATACCACATGCTAGTATTTTCAGATATTAATATTGAGAACACATTCTGTGTTCCCTGTTATATAAAGTTAACAATTGTAAAATTTGTTTTTGCAAGTGTAACAGCCTTGCTGGGGACAAGTGAATTGTTATGTTGTTCTCCTCTTCTACCTGTCATGGCCTTGAGTACCAGATCCAGTTCTTCAGAACTGCCCACACACATCCTAATCTAAATTGGTGCATTGCCCGTTACAGTGTGTGAAACATTAGTCGTAGTCCCATTGCCTTAATGACAGTTCTAGGTAGAAGTTGGATGTCCACATAGTGGAAGATGAACAAGTTCTATCCACCTCTGATCATCATGACTAGTTTCCCTCATCTGTGTTGATGTTATCCTTCATCTGGATCTCAGTCTTTCAGGTGGTCAGCCACATGCCCTCCTAGATGTCCGATGTCCTAGCAACAGTAAGTGGCTTCTGTAAGTCACTAGTTTTTTTTTCTTTGTATATCTTACATCTCCCATCTAGGGCCACAAGAAGCTGGCTGGTACCAACACTGGTTCAGACCGTTTCCGTCTGTTGATTTCTGATGGAAGACATCTAAATGGCTTCGCAATGTTGGCTACTCAGCTTAATAATCAAGTGACATCAGGAGAACTATGTGACTTCACTGTGGTCCAAATTACACGATACATCACAAGCATGGTGGCAAACTCGGAAAAAGGAGAGAGGTATGTTGGTTTAAGCTGTCTAGATCACTAACCATGTATAGAACACGCTTGCACTGACATGGAATATGAACTGCCATGCTGAGTTTTTGTTTTTGTCTCCTGCTGTAGGCTGGTTTCTTGTACGGCTTACTCTTCATGTCATTCCCTTGTCAAATTGACACAAGTCACAACCTAACCCCATCAGTGGTCCCACTGGAAGTAAGTATTCTGCATTATGGCCATGAGATTGTGGAGAACAGAATATGCAAAAAGTGTTTAGGTTTGTGTTTGTCCCCCCTCTCCCCGGATTGTCTTAGAAAAAGTGGCGGAACATCTACTCTAATTGTGAGACAGAGCTCATTTTATATCCATTTCAGAGCTAATGAAATTCCCTTTCTGGTGACTTTACACGAGTGTATTGAGCACATTTGTGTTTTCAAAGTCTTTAGCCTTGTAGTTCTCAAAATTATGCGTGTGCTCGTGCAGTGTGTGTGCCATCTATAAAACATCTGCAGATGTCAAAGAGGGGCTGCACTTATATTGATGAGGCAAGTTAGAGCAACATGTTTCTTTTAAAATCTATACATTTATTAATTTGATTTCACATTATTAGCTATTTTATTATAAAATCTGTTAACACTCACATGTCAGTAAAAGTGTTGCTGTATGTACACTTGAATGAGTGCTGGAAGAAGTATTGGGAATTTCTACAGCAAACAATACATCTACTGAGATTGAATTAATTTAACTGTACATGTTGGGCAGGTCCAGACATCCCTGGCTTGCATCATCTAGTATTTACCTGATGGGTATGAGTTATGCATTGTTGGCAGACCTGAGCAGGTTTGTGATCTGAAAGCTTTGCAGCCCAATGTTCTTTGGGCATTTGAGTAGTTCACATGTTCTGTGTGTTTTTCTCTGGATCTGTGTAAAAGATATTTGAGTGATGTTATAAAGTTTGATGTTTCCAATAATTATGGCATCTCATATCACCAGTGCTTTGTGCTGTAACCCATCTTATGGAAATGGACATAATGATGTCGGAAACAACATGAACATACTTCCTTGGATGCCTGAAAAAACTTCCAGAGTTAAATTTACTGTTTAACAGTTAAGAATGGAGCTGAGATAGCATAGTTGGTATAGCAGCTGGCTATGGGCTGGTCAGCCAAAGTGTCGGAATTCAAGTCCAAGTATGGGCAAGATTTTTCTTTTCCCCACTTCATCCAGACTGGTTCTGGGGCCGACTTAGCTTTCTGTGAAATGATGTCAGGGCCTCTTTCCCTGGGGACAAAGCAGCCGGATTATGAAGCTGACCACTCACCTCCAGCTAGTTCCAAGATGAAGAACATGTGGATCTACACATCCACTCCTCCATACACGTTCATGGCAGAGTTTACTTAGCTTACTTAGCTTACTTAGCTAAGCACAGGGACATTACCTTATTTAACAGTTAAGGTACATCATCATGAAAGATGCGTGATTAAGTGGATGCATAAGCTGACCTGTGTTTCTTTTGTACATACCTTCCACTCTTTGTTTATTTGATTCCTTGATATTTATTTCAGATCTAAGTGTCTGGGGCAGGATTCATCTTGTTACAATTCTGTCATCATTCTCTTGTCACGGATATTCAAGTTGCTAAGTGATACGTGAATGCTGTTTTACATGTTTTATGCAGTGCAAGTGTCTTTCTGAAAATACACTGTTTTTTAGACGTGTTATGGTAATTCTGGATGTCAAAATACTGGCTTCGGGAAATGAAGTTGGGTTCAAACTTGGCAATCCTAAACCAATGACTGATGGTGCTGAAGCAGAAGCTGTTGGTCCACAGCAAGCTGTCCACAACAAAACAGTACAGCCAAAGCGTAAGTAATAGAAGTAGCTTATATTCTTTCAGTCATGTAAAGAAATGTTATAGACAAGTTCCAGATTACCTACCAGACAACATAGTGTCATAACACAGAAGACCACAGTGTAAGTGTTTATCACCATGAAAACCCCATTTCATATTATTTACATTAACCCTTCAGTGGTGGAATTTTAAGTACCGCTGTTTTGAATGGCTTGTAGTAATATTTTTTTTAAATGTCCATTTAATATTTGCTCCAAAATAGTTTATTTTTTGTAACTTTTGAACTGCATGTGAGATGCAATAATGAACTTTTTACTGAAATCCTCTTACAAGGTGGCTTTATACCTTATAACATGGGCACGCTGTATACAAGCAGTGGAAGGAATTGGATTAGGAGTTGAGGTCTGTGTGGTAGCCTTTGAATGATCCATTTAGACACATTCCTGCTTCTCATTCACTGCACCAAATACATAGAGTCTCTCCTTTTCCTATATTCTGTAAACATGACACATTTTGTCTGAAATGTTGCCTTCTTTCTGGTGGCAGGAATACACACCAGCAAGCTTTATTCTATGAATGTTTTAGGCAACAGTTTAGTTGATGGATGGCTATGTATGGGACGAGAAGAACCAGAACAGTGTTTTTCCACAAGGTCTTTTGCTAATAATGACCTGAATTTTAGTGCATCTATATGTTTTTGTTATTTTGGAGTGACCATTACATGACCATTGCATTATGTATTGCTACACTGAGTGGCCTCAAATAATTCCAAATTCTTTGAACAGTATGATCTAAGCATAGGCTATTGTATAGTGCATATCAACATGGACAGAGGAGAAACCACATACATTTTGTCCACTGTGACATCTCGCTTCCTAATACTAGAGCAAAAAGTGGAAGGGTTGACACTTTTTGAAATTTCTTGCAGAACATATCTGCCAATTTCATCTAATATTGAGTTGGCTAAGAACTGTATCAAAAATGCTTTCAAATACACTCATGACATCCAGTTCAGTGGTGTTGATCTGGGGACCATACACATCACAAAGTGTTTCTCATGAAGTAGCAAATGATCCAGTATTTTGCAACACAAATTTACCACTCCCTCCCCCCATTCTGTGTTTACATTTTCTTCTTCTCCATCGCTACCATTGTGATTATCACTGTCAGTAATCAATTGGGTTTCTGGAATCACCAGCTGTGTATAATCCCTGTCAAAATACACTATCGTCCAGCCTAAATTCGCCAGTGTCTTGTTGTATAAATCTCCATTCAGAACATTTACGTGTTTACCCTCTGTCAGCAAACAACTTGTCAGGCTGGCCGTGCTAACTATGGGGTCTCATATTTATATTTAAACTGGCCTGCTCAGCTGCAGAAAATATAAGGCTGTTAAGACATTAACTGAGAGTTCATTCATTTCACAACAGACCAGTGTAAACCTCATCACACTGAAATTATTTTTTCCTTATTTACAGCCCATGAAAATAACCTAGTATGGTATATATTAAATCACAGAAAGCGTGATTAAATGTTCAACATAACATCTACAGACTGCGCTGATTGGTTAAGGTGTTGACCACAGTAACAGTAACACAGCAGTGATGATTTAGAGCCATTTCTGAACAACAAAATCCAAAATTCCTTCCAAACCTTTATGCAGCATACCATATTGATAGTGAGAACTGAAAAAAGAAGTGGAGTGGTTACATGCTTGGAAATTTTAGAGAGTGCCCAAGCAACACACCATGAAGGCGTAAAGAAATAAAGCTCGACTGTCCCTTAATTTTGCACTTGATGGAGGTGAATGGTCACTTTCATGCCCTGGGGAATATCTTCTGGAAATTAAAATAAATTTCGGAAACAAAATAAAATATGAAAGCTGGCAGGTTGGCCTAGAGGTCACGCTGTAGGTTTTGTTCAGGATGTTCCTAGTTCAATTCTTCACCTTGACACTGGCTATCACGACATAGATTTTTCATGGTTTACCTCAGGCCCTCTAGGGTATTATTTTCATTAGGACACAACTGCTTTGTTCCAGATCCCTTCATTTCATCAGTCATCCAACCATCTAATGCTGTATAGTGTGGATACTGACAGAGTCATTAAGTAATCCACAAAACAAAAACAAATATAATTGTATTGAAATTAAAATCAAACAGCCATTGTATAGTTATATTGATATTAATTCATAATTTACTCACCATGCATGTCTGCTAGCCCTTGTACAGTATTTTGAGAAGCCTGATTTAGTCTGTTCTCTCTTAGCAACAGCAAATCGGCCAGCCAGCAATGTATCAGTGTTGTCATCTCCAGGAGGCTCTGTAAATACACATCCAATATCCAGTTTGAGTCCCTACCAGAACAAGTAAGTATGCATTAAGGGTGACTTCTGTGCATGCAGTATGTCCTGGAATATGTCATTCAGAAGAAATGTGGTCAAGCAACTGTATAGTCTTAAATACATTGTATCTGAGAAATGCATACCTCTGAGTAATGGAGTATTTTGGATATGTATTTACCTAAATCATGGGAGTCCTATACTGAGGTGCATCTTCTGAATGAGGAGGTGAGGGACAGAATAATTTACTGATAAGGTATCACATAGAGTCAGTACACTTTTCTGCTACCTGAAGGTGAAGACAGAATGAACTTCAGAAACGTTCTCTTCATCCAGTCTACAGCAAAGGAATTCTCCAAAAATAACAGCCCATTGTTACAAACCTTTGAACAGAAATGTTTTTTGTTACAAAAAATTTGCCTTTCTAGTAATTTATGTTTACACGTGATTATATCTGTTGGTTCATGTTGTATGATTCACTGGACATGGGTCACTGACACAGTATAGGGTTCAGTGGCAAGCTGTTGGCATCTTAAGAAGTGATGTTCTCTGTAGAGTTAGTTAAGTCACTACCTTGGCTTCAAAATTTGTGATTGGTAGGAAGTTTCTTTCATATGCACAATCTGACTGATCACCTATTGCATCTTAATGTCATTTTATTGTCCCTGTTCCAGTGATGTTAGATGAATATGGTGTTAAATAATATTCGCAATTGAAGAATGAGAGTGGAATTAATGTGGCTCCATCTGTCTCCTGCAGTACAATACCATGCTATGCTACAGGCTGCTTCACTCAAAGAATGTCATAAATTAATTATTATAAATCGTGTAATAATGTACTAATTAAAATGAAACTTTGCAACATTGACCTGTTTCCAACCTTCCCAGATCATGCCATTCCATCACCATTGAAACTGTTGCAATACCTCTTGCAGTATTGACTCCAACATTCAGGAACATGGAACACCATGTTGGCCTGTGTATCCAGTAGGAGGGAAACCTGTCTCAACACCAGTAGCCCAATTATCTCCATGCCTGCCAAAGAGAATTTTTGCCAAGTTTCATTTTCATCAGTAAATTGTTGCATTATTTATAATTGTTGATTCAGGGCTTAACTCTGAGTGAATCATCCTGTACTCGTACTACCAGGAGACTATCTGTGGACCTGCCACATAATTGTTTGGCCACCTGTGGAAGAGATGTATCTCAAACTGACTGTTGTCAAGTGTGTTCAGACCCACAGTAATTGACAAACCCGTAGACCAACACATCACAAACAAAATCAGTCCATGTTGCATAACATGCCAGAAATGATTCCTATTGTGCATGCATTTTGTGCATGTCCATAAAAAGAAAGGTCACATACACACATTGGAGTTCCTTTTCGGAAATAAAGGAAACCTGAAACCTGTTACTTTCAGACCCCATTGCCCTGTACAAGGTACCCAGGAGATCTGTCAGGAGAATACTCTAGTCTAGCACTGATCTTATGCAATTTCTCTTCAGTCAGCACTCAGCATTTATTTGAATTCACTGTTGTCTAGTAATGACCTTGCCTGTCCTTACTTCTTTTTGATCGTACTCTCTAATAGAACATTAAAGGTACTTTTATTCAAATATAGAGATATATTGATGACTTAAATATTGACACCAGGAAACCGAGATTTAGTAAATGTTGCACTTAACTATAGGTGGCACAGCTTCATATTGCTGTTTTGCCAAAACCTCTTCTGTTGAACCATAAAACTTCATTGAAAATTTTATGTCAGTATTGCAGGTGGTTTTGTACCGTAGATTTTTAAAGTTCATGGCAGTATTTGTGCCATCAACAGTTCCCTGGCAAGGCAAGGCAAGGCACTTGGTATATGTATCATGGCCAGACTTAAAGTGTTCGTAAGTGCTTGGGATTAAAGTTAACAGGCACATAACACATATGCTTGTTTCACAGTGGTTCCTCAGTGATTTATTGAACCCTGTATTGGAGAGAAATTGTAATGTGTCTAGGCTCCTGCCTTCATACACATACAGCAAGTTGAAACACATGCTGCCAGAGCTGATACAAGGAGTGCCTGCCTCTTTCACAAAAGTGCCAAAACAATTTCTGGGAAGCTCTTAGAGAATCCTTCCATGTATTACAATGACCATTAGTTTTTCAGAATGTGAAGTAGAGAAATAATTGTCTTGGATTCAAGTAAATATGATGTTTGGGTAAGAGCTCCCAGACATGAACCAAGATTTTGATACAGGGTGGGGTGGAAGGATGTGTCTTTTCTGTAGGCTACTGTGAGAGACAGGGCAGTAAGAAAGAACTGGCATGATGATTGTAGTTTAGTATTCATGCCTTACATGTTTTGGATGACCTCCATGATATTCAGTATGTTTCTGTAGTCACTGTTTGAAGTTACATAACTCACTATAGTGAAGTGCCTTTAATTGTTCTGATTCCTTCTGTAATGCAGTCCTTGAGGTCTTGGAGAAATGGGGGTAGCACCCTTCAGTACACTTCAGAGCTGAGATACCCTCACAAGGCAAAGTGTGGGGCTGTCAAGTCTGGGGATTCAGATGACCAAGGGAATGTTGCCAAATCATGAAATGAAGCAGCCTGGAAACATTCCTTTAAGAGAAGTTATACTTTCCCTTATCACTGGGTCTGTGGAAACCATCAACATTTCTCAGCCTCTGCCTCATCTGTCACAGTTCTGTAGCCTGAAATGTTTGTGGCACAGTGCAACCAACAGTGCTCAGAATCCAAAGTAATGGCTCAGTTGTTTACATCAAAGCAATAATGCCCAACCACACCAAACAGTTACCTCCTTACTATGGAGAGGTTTCTTGTGGATCTGCATATGATTCTTATCGCTTCAATATCTGTAGTTCTGTTTGTTTATGTAACTGTACAAGCAGAAGTGGGCCTCACCTGTCATGATCAGACCTTCCATAATCCCTTCCTTTATCATTGTCCACAAGGTCCAAGAACTGTCTCCAGAAATTAACGCAAGAAGCTTTATCCCGTTCTTTCAGTCCCTTGGTTATGTTAACTTTGTATGGATGAAACCTCAAATCTTCATGCAGAATTCTTGGAAAGGGACCTGCTTGACATCTGTGAGGTGACCACTTGCTACATAGCTGACCACGTCACGCTCTGCTGCATTACTGTTGTCGCATGTTCTGTGTTCTCAAGTGTGTGAACAGAACATGCAGGGCCAACAAACTTGTTCACTGCACAGTGACAAACATTGAAATTGTGAGCCCTCTTCAAAATAACATTGCAAAAGAAATGTGCCATACCTTAGAACATCAAATTCAGAAACATCATAGCATCTGTATAATACAGTTAGTCTTAAATCCTCACAATGGAAACATAATGTTTCACCAGCCAGTTCTCCATGACTACCGAACTGCATACAAATACATGTATGTATGCATACAACATACACTTTTCCTGCTCCAGCACTTCAGCCATAGCAGTGATATGAGATGTCACATCCTGTAGTGAGGGAGGGGAGTTTCTGCCCCCCCCCCCAACATTGTACTTCATAATATTCCGTGAACTCTCTATTATCCATACTTATGGAGGAGAGAAGTAGCACAGATAATCCCAAAATGAAATAACCACTGTCCATGCTGCAGCTGACCCTGAAGGTCACTTAATTATTGCTTATTATTAATTATTGCAGGTTGCTACACAGTGCAACATATCCTTCCAACAGAAGAAAGTACAGGATGGGACATGAAATGATTCCAA
Source organism: Cryptotermes secundus (assembly GCF_002891405.2). Taxonomy (NCBI): domain Eukaryota; kingdom Metazoa; phylum Arthropoda; class Insecta; order Blattodea; family Kalotermitidae; genus Cryptotermes; species Cryptotermes secundus. Next base: position 670,960 of record NW_019734966.1, on the reverse strand, counting down.
ATTTAAACTATGCATAGATAAACAAGTACCAAGGCATGGAGAGTTATCCTTAGTGGAGTACATGTTCTGTATAGTTGCTGTTCTGTTGTACAGCTTCTAAAAAATGATGTATATGTTCATGATCATGCAGCAGCATGCCATCTGTAATATCCCACCAGTCTCATGACAATAGTCTCATGCTTCATCAGTGAGACTGGCTTTTCTGACAACAGTTTTTCATTCATGAATCACCAAGAAAAGGAGTCACAGGGATGACTGTTTGTGCTGTAGGGCTTCAGACCCTGTGTGACTGACAGGATACTGACTGGAAGTCACACATGAACCAGAGGTATTGTGGAGGATGTCTGAGATAATGTTCACTTTGTGTAGCATCATTCTGCATAAACAATTGTATGTGTTTATCAACAAACCAATTGTAACAAGTTGATCTAGAAAACTCCTGCATGATCAATGTTTTGGGCTGTATACATTTGCAGCATGAGGACATTTCGACTCAAAACTGAAGTGTTCTGGTGAAACAGTCAGTTAAGCCAGTGGATGTCTTTTAAGGAGACAACTAGAAATGAGCATGAAATCTTCTTTGTGTTGCTGGAAGACTGTGTTTCCACAAAAACAGAAGAGTTTTTTCTGATCAAGATCTCCACCCAACAACCAGTCTCTCTTTATCTGTCACCTTTGTATATGGTACTGTACACTTTCTGAGTAGTAGTGTGGTAATCACTCCCAATGGCATGTCTATGAAGTAGACCACACACATTACACAAACTTGCCAGTTCACAGTCAAAAGAAATTGGGAAATATTTTATGTGCCACACTGGCACAAAAAGTACTCAAATATGAAGTTTGCAACAGAGTGAAATGGTGTACAGTTGATTGCAAATCATAAAGTGTCACCAATACAGATTACTGAAACTGATGTAATGATCAACTCATCATTACAGGGTACTATTGTTATGATGCCAGGATATGTGCAGTTTAGGGTACCTGTTCAGGGACATGTCCCTAGGGTAATGTCCCTTCCCAAATCATAATAAAACACCTTTCTCTTATCTAATCCAAAGAAAAGGTAACATTTATTAACTCAACAAAATAACATAATTAGTTTAATCAAATCTTGTCTACTTGCAATCACTTCCCCTCTCTGCTGAGGTTAGTTGGCCAAACTGTGACAGACAGATCTCTGCTTACAAAATACAGCAACTCTGTTGATGTTGAACATGGTGATGTGTGACACTTGTAGAGGTCTGTGGTCAGCCTGCCCCCATGTTGCTTGCCGCCTAGGTGTAGCGGCTCACGCTGGAGGATGGACCGTTTATCTATCTCAAAGCACTTGTTTCGACCGTCAAGAAGCGTCTGCCACCTCCTTTTTATAAACCTTAATACTCTGTGCTTTCCCCAGGCATACTGTAACAGAATTTACAATTGGACAATCATCTTTCATTTTCTAAACTGACAAGTGATTGCTTGACACCATATAGACAGCATAGGATATATGACTCATCTCCTCATGACATTTGTTCCAAACTTCATCTTTAGTAATATTATTCATCATCATGACATCCGTTGTTAGCCCTACTGTACAGGAAGTCAATGTGGTTTAACTTCCAACTTTACTCACTCTGTTTTTTTCCCGTCCACATCCTACATCCTGTGGTCTGATTACACTTCATACAGTCTGCTTGTGTACTCATACAATTAATTAAATGATTAACAATATACAATTAATACATATTTCTTAATATCCTTATCCCTTTCAGGTAACACCAATATATATATATATATATATATATATATATATACTCGTATATGTCAGGTGAAGTCGTCTCATAACACTATCATCAAAGCTGATGGGTTATAGAATCTCACGGGTAATCCTCACATTGATAATTAAGGGCCTACTGTAGAACTAGCTCTGTTTCTTGTGCTAAAGGAGACTATAGAATGATTTTAAAATTTAGTGGTGAAGGTGAAATTATATTGGTCAGACAAGTTTCCCATGAGAAGTATTGTAATGTAATGTAATGTAATACAGAAGTAGTAGAGACATTGTGTTAAACTGGGATGCCAGTCATGTTAGTCAGAAACTACTCAGCCAAACTGTTGCTGGTAGAAGCTGTTTACAAAGGGTTCTGACATTGGTGCGTGGGACACAGGATTACTGGGTTTTTGGACTGTCCATTGTCCAGTATTTAAGGAACACTAATTGAAGACTGACTGAAGTTAGCTCTTTCTAACAGAACTGAGTAGGTGTATTCTATCCCCACACCTGAGGATAGAAACATCCAGTTTCTGAAACGTTCTTTAGAATGCCGAATGAGCAACCATCTGTAAAATGCAATAATCCCCGGTGCTAGTAGAACTCATGTTAGTCAGGGACCTTTTAATAATACATATTTAACCTGTAAATATTTATCATACAATTGTAGAAATATTTTGTATCTCTAAGGTTTAGTAGCCAAGTCACATAATGTAATTAACCCATTCATTCCCATGTACAGAGGTTGGTTGTTCACTGGTTCTCAGTTCAGACCACCATTGCACACCAAGTGTGACATGCCATGAAAAGAAAAAAGTTTTCTTTTTTGAATACACTTTGTATACATAGTTCTTTACTCTGTTGATAAATGGTGCACATAATTACCCTTTGCAATTCATGGAGTGTATGTACTACCACTGTCAATAAGTTCGTGGAATGGCCGCAAAGGGTTATTGCAGTGTACTACAGCGGATAGGTTGAGGTACAATATGTTGCCCTGTCGGTTCATCTCTTGTCACAGCAAGAGGCAGTTATGTGCAAACAGTCTAAGTAGAACTACAACCTCTATTATGAACTGCAGTTAAATGCAAGTGGCAGAAATTGAAAATTTGGCAGTTTGAACAACGGGCAAACTTCAAGCGCTGCCAAAAACTAGGCAAATCCCCCAGCAAAACATTTAGCATAGCAAGAATTGGCTGTTGCTACACGACAGTGCCCCTGCACATCACTCTGTTCTTGTCCAAGAGGAACTGGCAAGGCAGCAGGTCACCATTTTGCCATACCCTCCGTACTCACCTGATCTCACACCATGCAATTTCTTTCTCTTTCACCACTTGAAAGCAAAGCTACGTGGTCATAGATTCAAGTCATCTGAGAAGGTGGTCATTGCCACAAGAGATGCTGTACGGGAATTTCCTGCCAATATGTTTGAGCAATGTTTTCGGCAGCTATATCAATGTTGGCAGACTTGCATAGCAGCCAGCAGCAACTATTTTGAGGGCCAATGTGGATCTGTAGTGTATGTGAATACCATGTAATATGATGCAATATAACCATATTCCACGAACTTGATGGCTCTGCCACGTATATCATTTGCTATCCATTTCTTTGCATTGAAATACTGCAGACTGTTAGTATACTGCGAGAAGTGGCTGGCCTGGTACATAACCCAGCTGCAGAATTCAGGGGAGGCAAAATGCTGAAAGTGAGAGGTCACAGTCATACACATCACTGAGAATGAAGTCCTTGTGTCATATTGTCTCTTTACCTTGAGTCCTAGCCAGACTAATTACTGTTGGAAATAACTTGTAGGTGGGTGATTAAAGCTCGTGTCACAGCAAAGTCTCCTGTGAGGACCTGGGCAAATGCACGAGGAGAAGGAAAGCTCTTTTCTATGGATTTAATAGATGAGACTGGAGAAATTCGAGCAACAGCATTCAAAGAACAATGTGACAAGTTCTTTGACATGATTGAGGTAACACATAATGGAGAAATATTTTAGCATCATATTTGCTTTTTACAGTCTTCCAAGCCTCATATAATTACTGTGATATTCTTTACAGGTTAACAAAGTGTACCTCATTAGTCGATGTGTACTGAAGACTGCAAATAAGAAGTTTACCAACATTAAGAATGATTATGAGATGACCTTCACCAGTGACACCCAAGTGATCCCTTGTAATGAAGATACAGCTGGTATTCCAACACTTACATTCGATTTTACACCTATCAGTGCGTTGGCTGGATTGGAAAGTAATGCAATAGTCGGTTAGTCAAAACATTTACTTTAGTTTCTTGTTAATATGAATAGTGCTTTTTTTTTTCAGCCAGCACACAGATCACAAACAACTTATGTGTACCAACAAACACTTCATTGGTACCAGCAGTCTTGTCAAATTGTATGAACCTATTTTTACAGCTGTAGCCAGAATTTTAAGTTTCTTTGCCTGAACCATAGTGTGTAGTATTTATAACGTGTGTGACACTGATAGAGAAGGTAGTGTGCATTAACCAGTATTAGGGAGGTTCATTTTATAATACTGTTAGTTTAAGATTCATATGCCAGAGCTCCTTTACGCAGCATGATAATACCACAGACTTTCAACATTTAAAACATTTAGTGTAATCAATTTCAACCAGTTACAGTTTCGTAGACAGTTTACTGTATTATTTGCATTTAAGTTCTGTTTGGGGGATGAACCTTAACTGTCAATGTTTTATTTCTCTCTGCATTCACATACTGATTTGTCAGTTCCATGCCATGCTCTGTATAAATAAGGGAACACCAAATACAGCCTGTTATAAATTCACAGAAATCGAACGTCTTGTTGGTTTCATTTACGGGTGGTTGTGTCAGACTGTGGACCATGAATACCACAAAAAGTTTCTTGTACTGCATTCATTCATTCATCTGTAATCTGTCAAGACGACAGGTCCACAGTCTCTTCCAAAACAGTTCCTCCACTTGATGCGATCTAGGGCTTTCTCCTTCAAATGAAAACATCCTCTTCTGTCCCCAAGGTTATCCAGCAT
>NW_019734966.1:591970-665019 GCF_002891405.2 Cryptotermes secundus | reverse complement strand
TGCTTTCTCGTCTGTATCTACTTCTTCTTCCGGTTCCACTTTCAAGGTTTCTGGCCGATTAGGTCGATCATATAGTTCTGTAATATAATTTTCCCAAATTTTCAGCACTTCTCTCTGATCTACTATTCTATTCCCCTGGGAGTCTTCGATGTCAAGATTTTGAATCCCATGATTCTCTTTCCATCCTAGTTCTTTTGTCTTCATGTACATTAAATCATAACGGCCTGTCCTTTGAAATTCCATAATCTCATTACATATCTTCTCAAGATATTCCTTTTTGGCCCTGTCCGTGACTCTTTTCAATTCATTCCTCAGTCTCCTGTATTTCCTCCTGCCTTCTTCATTATTGACATTCTTCCATTTCCTTCGCTCCTCCATTTTACTCATCATCTCCTGTGTAACCCATGGTTTTCTTGCTATCTTTTCAACTTTACCAACCAATTCGCTAATAGTATCTAACATGCATTCTTTTATATTCTTCCACTGCACTTCAGCATTTCCACTTTCACTTTCAGTTGCACTGAGTTTCTCTTCTAGGGTCTGTACTGCATATAGCATGCCAGTATCTTGCTTCACAAACTTTATTGACACCCCTCACCTTGTTTGTCATTTGTCACAGTTCTTTCTTCATGATCACCATCATTTACACTCTTGTTATTGTTAATTGTATGTGCTCCAAAAGTCACCAGTTGTGTGCAGTCATCACCTAAACTGTCCTGCCCCATAATGTCATCCAAAACTTAATTTACAACATCACTAATTTCAAACTCATGAACACATGGCAGGCTGAAGGCCTGACCATTTTGAGTACAATGTCAGAGCACTTTTCTGTGCTCTGTTGGAAGGCTTCCGACATTGTAACTTTCCTACACAGGTTAATGTACCATCACAAGCATCTCAGCACCTTCTTTATTAATATACTGCAGTATTACAGTATTTTCTTTACCAAAGTGTCATGTTTATTAACTGATAGGAATGAGGTTATAAATAAAGAGTTAGCAGCACTCTTTCAGATTTTGACATCTCCAGTCCCTACATTTTTAAGTCCTTTAACATTTATGTAATACATATGAAAAATTGTTGCAGTCATGAAAAGTTGATCTTGAGATATTGACAGATTTACGCTTTTTAGGGCACCTTTTTGGAACATCTCTCCCTCCCTCTCTCTCTCTCTCTCTCTCTCTANTATATATATATATATATATATGCATGTGCATTCCGAAAAGTGCTAGAACAGCCGGATGGATTTTATTCACATTTGCAATTTAAGAATTTATCCATAATAGATCATTCCCAGTGAAATGAAGCAGTTTTTTTTCACTGTAGTTTATATACAGAATTGACAGTGCTCTGCATGAAACTCAGCTTCTGCTGTTTCAGATGTCATTGGTGTCTGCAAGAGTTCTGGTGAAGTTCAGACCTTAATTTCCAGGAACACTAACAAGGAACTGAAGAAACGGGAAGTGATGATTGTAGATCAGTCAAACACAGGTGTAAGTAAACTAGCTACTTGAGAATGTGCAAACCAATATTGTTTTATGGAGGGTGGCAGATTTTTCATTTGCAACTTTTCTACATATCATGCAATAAGGAAATTTATGATATTCAGCATCTAACACTGATAGGGTACCGAACTCTTGGAGGTTGAGATTGTCTGGGCATGTAGCTTGGATGAGGGAAAGGAGGAATGCACATGGAATTTTATTAGAAAAACGTAATAAAAAATATTGGAATTGGGCTTCTCACAGCAGTGACTGAAGATTACTTTCTTCTGGGTTGTAATGCCATGCAGTCCAGTAGAACTTCACTGACATTTCATTTTGTGGGACCATATTGTCTCCATCATTATTGTTGAGTAATCAAGCAAGAAGCAACTGATAAGCTCAAAAAGGAATGTGATTTCAGCATGATGGCATCCCTCCCATCTTTGTTGATATGGTGATTAATTTGTTGGGCAACAATTTTTGGACATGTGAATCAACCATGGGTGTCTGAACATCCAGCCTCCATGTTATCCTGAGCTGAACACACTTTATTTATCTTATTGGGATGTGTCAGAGGAAACAGTCATGCTACTAAAGTACAAAATTAAGATGACCTGCTGTTTCTCATCCTGGTAGCTATGACAGAAATTAGGGGCATACCTAGACAACTGATTCATGTCAAGGTCTCCATTTGACATCGTACTAAAGTGTGTGTAAGCTGCAGAAGGTAACTTTTAGCATTTCTTGTGAAGAAATGTATGCAAGTCTTCACTACTCAATCAGACATTTGCATTAAATGTAGCTTAAAATTTTGACTGGAAGGAACTAATAATTTGGGCTCTTTGTTTTTCATTAATTATGACTAAAATAAAAATTGTAAACATGAATCCTGAATATGTATGGTAGTATGTAAATTCTTTAAAAAAAATGGCAAGACATGACTTGTAAAGGGTAGTAAATTGAACTGCAATTTATTTGCATTTTCTGTTTCAAGTATTCTCCTCAAGAACATCCTAAAATTTGGCCATAGGACTTTGAATGATTCTGTGTTGATACTGTAGCACAGGGAGTATGTTCATTACTGTTGATTACCTCAACACAGGATTTGGTTTATATCTAGTAGTACGTGAAACTAGATACAGATCCATGGTGAAGAATCTTGAATGATTATTAAAGTTTTCAGTGCTTTCATTTCAGTACTTCATGGGTTCTTTATAAGAAAGTCAGGTTATGGTGTTACAGTGTTTCTATCTGTCCCCAGTAATAACTTTTGAATCAGGAAGTGAGTTTACGTGAAATTTGTTGTGAACAGCATACCACTAGAGACGTTTATAGTTTTACACTTTTGTGATAGGAGCAGTGCTTGTGCCACTTAATGTGGGGCCCTGAAATTTGGTGTGATGAGTCTACATTGAAACCAGGAACAGGTACAACACAAAAACAATTGTCCACACAATAAGAAGTACACAACACACTCTAAAGAGAAATAATTTAGTCATGATGTCACATTCAAGAATATATGAAGAAACACATATACAGAAATAAAATCTAATAATATTATATGTGAATAGTACCAGAAATATATAAAATACAACAGTGAACCCTGGATGATAAACACCGCCTACAGTACATGACAAAATAATATAGAATTTTACAACATAACGGGACGAGCACCCTTGAAGGAGGGGGTGGATGCGGTAGAATAAACACTGCAAAAGAGACCTGGAGAGACCGAATGCAGACGTTGCTAGCAGGAATCCATGGAAACAATGGAAGAAAAGGAATTGGGATGCACTGTTAGAGTATTCGGGGCAAACAGCCTTAAGGAGGGAGCAATGTGGCGTATTGGCTCTATGCTGGAACTCTTGAGCCACTGAGGCCTTGGGGCATGTGCGCAATGTGAGTTGTGGATTGTATCGGCACGTTGCTAGGCGACAACTCTGTGAATGCTTGGATGGTGCTGTATCTGAGTGTAATCGAGAGAGTGCGTGTAACCAATCCATAACCAATTAATAAATCTAATCATCCAAACTAGAACCCGTGATTTCATCATGCGTATCCTCTACCCATGACAATATTTTTACAACTTCATAATAGTTACATGTATTATATGATTATAATGATTAACACTAATATGGGTCAATATTAGGATATTTCATTGACCTGAGACATATTTAATGAAACTGCCTGAAGATGGTCCCAAATGTGGACCGAAACATGTAACCATTATTAAATGAAACCGATGTAAACATATTGTCACGTATTGGTCGTATAACGCGACAAATAACTTCACGCCGTATTTGATGTAGCAAATTTTATTTCACATTCGCACTTACAATCACCCAAATTACAGATTTACGATTACTGTTATCTGCAGTATCACAAATAGTACACTCCAAATGCCAGAATACAACTGACTAGTTGCTGGCTAACTCGGAACTAACTCGGAGGTAGCTCGAGGACTCACTCGGCGGTAGCTCCAGGACTAACTGACTAGGCGACTGTTACTTTATAACTCTCCTCGGCTGTCACAGTACAACTCGGAAATGTCTTCAGTACAACTGAAGTCGCTGACTGCTACAGTAGAACTGACTGGTAGCTGCTGTGCAGCTCACTTATATAGCTGCAGTGCTTGCCTGTTGCGTAATGAGTGCCACATCACAGTAGGAAGTTGATTACGGGTACGTAGCGTTGCGTGTTACGTCACCGCGGAGGGGTGGGAGGGAGCGCTACGTTACCTCCACGCGCTTGTGGCCTGAGTTGCCACGTTGCAGTTGGGTAGGGAGGGGTTCTCCGTTGCGCAACATGTTACAATATCTACCAGTGTTGTGCAGAAGTTTACTGTATGTCAAAATGTTCTGACTTCTGAGTGAGAACAGGGACCAGCCTTGGGCTGTCATGAAGGCAGTAATGAAACTTTGGGCAGGGAATTTCTTGAATGGCTGGGTCATTACGGGCTTTGCTGCAAGAGACTGGTCAGTTCATTGTGTACTGGTTTGTGTGATGCAGGTTACGCTCACTCTCTGGGGCACTCAAGCAGAGGATTTTGAGGGCAGCACTAACCCAGTTTTAGCTGCCAAGAATGTGCGCATCAATGAATATGGCGGTGGCAAGAGTGTCTCCTTGCTGCAGTCAAGTGTGTTGCAAATAAATCCAGACACTCCACAGGCCCATAAACTTCGTGGTTGGTTTGATAGTGTAGGTGCAACACAAGAGCAGGAAAACATTTCAGGTCGCACTGGAGTTGCAGGCAGTGGTGAGTCTGTTTGATCAAGTTATCTATTTTTATCATCTCTCTGAAAGTATGGAGACCAAATTACTGATTCCTAGCCTGTTTCTCACACAGCAAAATGGATACATTTAGAAGAAATTCAAATAGTTACACTATGAATGTTTTATGACATCCAAGTAGCAGAAATTCTTTTTTTAACCAATTAAGTGTGTGTGACATCTGTACATATCATGCATGTTTTCAGTACCACTGTTGTAGATATAATGAGAGTCAGCACTGCACATTTATACATCATGCTTGTTAGATCTTCTAGTTAATTCAGATTGTGACAGTAAGGTGCTGATTGCTTGATAACTGCCCAGGGTTTAAGTTTCTACTAGTAGACATTATGGCAGGCCCTAGTAAGAAGATGCTTGTGAGTGATGAGGTGTTATATAAACTATTGCAAGAGAATGAATATAGTGTTATTTCTGAGATCGAATACAATAGTGACAGTGAAATGAATGTGAAAATTTTGTAATATGGTGAACAGAGTGTCAGCTCTGATGAAGAAGAAAATGCCAGTGACAGCAGCATGCAGCATGGCATATGGGCAAAGGCAGGTGCTGAGCGAACATGTTTTCCATTTACTAGGAAGCCTAGCATAAGTTGATTTAGAAGATCTCAGTAACCCCCTGAAATATTTTGAGTTGTTTGTAGTCCAGAAATTGTGGAAATAGTAGCCAGAGAAACAAATTGATGTGCCCAACAATTTTTAGAAAACCTGCCTAATCTGAAATCTAGGGCCTGTCATGCGAAGGAGCGAATAGAAATGATACCGTGAAGTTGCTGCCATTCTTTCTGTAACAGCGACTTAAGTAGAAACTGGAAAACAAGCTATTTTGCCTGGAGAAAAATTCTGGAAATGCTTATATTTTTGGACCTGTTCAGTGAGAGGAAGTTTTGCCTTCTAGTCGGGTTTCTTCATTTTGTTCACAACAAAAGTTATGATGATGCAATTTGCAGACATACTTTTTGTGAATAAATCCAAAAGTACAGAAGCTTACTAATATATATAACTAAACTTTAATATAATGTCTGCAAAATGAAAATACACATATAATTGGTCTTTCAGAGACTTTTTGTTGCATGATTTCATAACTGCACATGGTTGAGATATTGACTTTTAAAAGGGGATCAACAACTATAAAATTAAATGTCACAGTAACAAATTGAAATGCCCAGAGAATTTTAGTGTCCCACTGCAGAAGAGATAAGAACAAGAAATATATACACTTAACTGGTTGAATGCAGCAGGTAGGTATGATCTACCAGACAAATATAATGACAAGAAATTAAGATAATCTCATTGTTATACATAATTAAGAAATTCTGGAGAAATTGGCATGACCATATTGAAAGAGTGAAAGGAGTGGATTGCAGAATGTGCAGTGAGCTATGGATGTCATGAGAGGAGAAGACTAGTATGCCCACAGATGAGGCAGAGCCACCATTTTTCTTAAAAGCTGGAACAAGCCAAGTGCCTAAACTGTGAAGAAGTGATTGTGATGATCAGTTTTCTGTTTCCTCTGCAGTATACTCAGAGCATTTCCAATTACGTTCTTTTGAACTGCAGTAGGTGTGAGTTATTAACAAACCATTTGCAGTTACAGGCATGTAGAGTTACCATTGTGCTGAAGCACACACCATAAAAGGATGTAGGGTATGGAGGTGAAGCTCCCCTCATTGTTAAATTGGTACTAGATGGAAGTAAGTGCTCAGTTTCTTTCTTTTACTTTTTCCCAATTCCTTGCACCACCCCCCAAATGCCACTTGCTAGGAGACTGGATGTGCCTCTTCTTATAAGAGAGAAGCTCCAAAGATAGTCACTGTGGCAGTGTTTAGTAGTCAGCACATGGTATCATCATAAAGGACTGCGGCGGCGGCGGCGGTGACAGAAGAAGACCATTATACTTTGGGTCTGAGAATTATTAATCCTTACCACAACCTTCTGTTGAAATTATCAGCTCTTCATTTTCTTGTTTCTGGTTCAAGGTTTCTCAGCCAACTGGATGACTCTGAAGGAAGCTCAGGAGAACCAGTTGGGTTGCGGAGACAAGCCAGACTACTTTACAAGTGTGGCCACCGTGCTCATAGTGAGATCAGAAAATTCGCTCTACAAAGCCTGTCCCACTGAAGACTGTAATAAGAAGGTTGGTACATTTCCAGTCACAGTGAAACCAGCTGTCACACATATGTGCATTCAGTTTTTAAAGCCAATGTACTCTGTGAACCAGAATATGTCGTGCCTTAAGTAGGCAACACTGCAGAAGAATAGCCCTCTGTAGAGTGTAAGTATGTTTGAATTTCCCACTGCCATGTCAGTACCAGGTGGCACGGGGTAGCGTAATTGGTTAAGGCACTATGCTACAAGCTGGAAGGTCATGGGTTTGAGTCCCAATGAGGTGGAGTTTTTTCAGTTGACCTAATCCTTCCATCGACACTGTGGCCCTGGAGTCAACTCAGCCTCTTAACAGAAATGAGTACCTGGAATCTTCTGGGGGGGGGTAAAGGGCGGCCAGGATGTAAGGCTGATAACTGATAACCTTACCACCATTTGTGATCCGATTGTCTAGATAATGTGGGACCCTAAGTGTCTCACAACCCTATGGGCCTCCACGGCCTGTTACAGGGATAGCTTTGCCTTTTTACATGTCTACCAGAATTGTGTTTAGGAAAGAATATACTTAAGCTGCTAATGATAATGTAACAGTGTATGTCACTAACTGATGGTGGTGCAACCCATCTCTTCCCACTAACCATGTAGTCCCCCCCCCCCGTTTGGTCAGTATCCCACTCAATATTCATGCAGTCATAGCCTCACAGGGGCAAGAATAACGCTGAAGATGGCAGCTCTGACACCCTCAACATTGTATGCAGAGTACTCTGAAAAGCAAAGTCACACATTAAGCCCCCACCAGGAAAGCCTAAGGACCATAGCAGATATGTGTAGCCAGCATATTAAAGCAAGCAGCCAACACCACAATTTCTAATATTATATTTCAGCATCCTGTTGCATTAAAGTATTACTCCTGCAGTTTCTCTTCTATCTATAATGCAACACGCCCTTTGTTTTATATGACACCAAACTTAAGTCAACTCACTAAAATTCCATCTGTAAATAATATATATTCTATAGACTGAGGGTGTTTGAGAACAGGGTGTTAAGGAGAATATTTGGACCAAAGAGAGATGAAGTGATAGGAGGTTGGAGAAAATTGCATAATGCATAATGAGGAGTTTCATAACTTGTACTCTTCTCCAAGTATAATTAGAATGCTCAAGTCAATGAGGATGAGGTAAGCAGGGCATGTAGCGTGAATGGGGGAGACAAGGAATGCATATAGGCTATTGGTGGGAAAGCCAGAAGGAAAGAGACCACTGGGAAGACTAAGGCATAGATGGGTGTAGAATATTAAATGGATCTTAGAGAAATAAGATGGGATGGTATGGATTGAATTGATTTGGCCCAGGTTAGGGACCAGTGGAGGGCTCTTGTGAACACGGTAATGAACCTTCGGGTTCCATAAAATGCTGGGAAATTCTTGAGTTGGTGCAGAATTGGCGACTCCTCCAGAAGGGCTCAGTTTCATGAGTAAGTAAGTAAGTAAGTAAGCTATATGTGTCTGCCCCACAGGACCATCTTCAGGCAACACATCCTGATGGAATCTACTGCACTATACCCGCTTTTGTCAGTAATACATGTTGTCATTCTCAGTTCTGGTGTTTTGAGAATGTCCATTCTTTTTCTGTCTTTGTATTGCTGCTTCTCTGTGCCCCTTTGAGTGTGCCACTCCCCTGGTTGTGTGTACCTGGTACTGATATGGTGTACAAGAAACACCAAATCAATCCAAGGTAGACATATTCTCAAAATGAAATTGAATGAAGAATCTGTTCAGCTTCTTATTAGGGTTATTGTATGTCCCTTTGTATATACGAAATTGAAATGCCAGGACACTTGCTTGTACGTGTAGTTACCTTGAAGCTGTAAGGTACATCACTTGCCAGTCATGCATGTGGTGTAAAAAGTAAAAAGTAGAAGTGAAGCTATCCCTGTACCAGGTCGTGAAGGCCCATAGGGTCCCACATTATCTAGACAATCGGCTCAAAGATGGCGGTAAGGTTCTCAGCTTTACGCGCCGGCTGTGCTTTGCTCCCCAGGAAAAGTATTGAATTAATTCTTGGTACTCATTTCATTAGAGGCTGGGTTGACCCCAGGGCCATAGTGCAGCTGGAAGGATGAGGTCAACTGAAAAAAACCCAATGACCTCATCAGGACTTGAACCTGTGACCTTCTGGCTTGTAGCATAGTGCCTCAGCCAAGTACACTACCATGTGGCTAACAATTATTTAAGATATTAGAAGTAACATGTTCATACATTGCTTATTCTGATGAAATTGGGATTATGCACAAGTAAAAAGTGTATACTGGCTTGGATATTAATTGCAATTATTTAGACTTGTAAAAACATCAGAGTGTATAATAATGATTTGCTCTTTCCTGGCTTGTCAATGATGTGGCTGCAGGTCAATGTCCAAATCATTTTTTTGGCCAGTAGGCATAGGCATGCACATTCACACATGGGCATTGCTGAAAATGATGACAGAATAGTTTCTGTATGTACTATAAATAGTTAGAGAAACTGTTTCTGTGAAATAAATGTTGGTTGGTTGGTTGGTTGGTTGGTTGGTTTCCAATGGCTGCATTTGGGATCATTTAACCCATTTTGCTTCTTGCTTTCCAATAGAGAGCACTTAAGTTCTTGCTTCGTTGCATCTCCTTCTTAAGGTTAGGGCATTGAAGGAGATGTTCTTTTCCCATAGATGATCCTGGCAAGTTGCACAGTGTACATTCTTCTGTGTTAACATATTCTTATCTTACAAAGATGTGCTGCAAGGAAGGCATGTCCTGTGTTCAATCGAAAATTTGCAACAGCTTCTTTTCTGGGTTTCTTGCTGTTAATTTCCCAAAGTTTTCCTATTTCTGACCATTTCTTGTTGTATGGTTCTTTGTTGATGGTATGGATTATTTCTCTACTTGTTTTAGTTTTGATTTTGTTAGCTAGCCTGTGGGCACTTAAGATTTTATTTTGGCGATGCAGTCTTGTGCCCTTCTTTGCCAGTTCATCAGCAATATCGTTTCCATTGATGCCAACGTGATGGTATCCATTGAATGTATATTATCTTTTTTGTGTTTTCCAGTAGTGTTATTAGTTTTTTCATGCAAATGAATGTAATTTTGTAATTAGTAATATCAGAGATTTCTAAAACGATTGATGTGAAATAAACACTGAGAGAACCTCAGTTAAGAATCATCATAGCTGCCTCAAGTCATGTGGCTTAAGTGTGTGTTCAGCATGTGGCATTACTCTCCATAGGTTGTGGTTATGCTGTAATGATTTTCAGGAGAGAGAGAACATGAATATTAATTTTCCCATTTGTCAGAATCATGCTAAATCAAGGTACAAGTTCTGGAATTTAAAAAAATTTCTTTCACTAACTGCAGAGTGAATTTGCTAATTACTAATTCAAAATTCACTAAGTGTAGTAGAATAATGCATTGTTTTCATTGAGCTGCAGCTGGGACCAGATAAAATATTCAGTAAATGAGGATTCACTGTACATGAGTTTTGTATTTTAAAATAAAATGATTAAGCACCTTTAGTAACTTCATTATTTGATTGGTAAATGAAACTGAATCAGGGTAAAACTAATTCCATGGTGCAGAGTCCTTATCAATGCTCATTCAGTCAACAGCTTCTTTGTCCTTTATGGTATCCAAGGGGTCCTGCCCCCCCCCCCTCCAGATAGTCACAAAATTTTACCATAGGTCACATCCTCAGCCCTTTTTCCATAAGATTATCTTAATATTGTGACATATTTGCGCTGTGCAGGACACCCCCCTTCCAGCGGTGACGTAACAGCATTGGAGCAGCTGCCGTTGCTACGGTAACAGGCCAGTCAACACTGCCCCCCTCCTCCACAGTGACATAACAGCACTTCCCACTGTGATGTAACAGGGGATACCGCTGTTGACACGGGCAACAGGGAACGGTATAAAAAACCGGCTGAGCAGTATGTGACGAGAGTGTGTGATTAGGAGTGACACAGTGTGGATCGTGAAGTCACCGAAGTCAGTTGCAGTCTAGCACTTGCCGGAGTGAGTTGAAGTCCATTGTTATTGAGTTCTATCGAGTGAATGGAAAGGACTACATCAGAAGAAGTATTTGTGATACTGCCGGTGGCAGTAGTTGGGAAATTATGAATTGTATAAGTGTGAGAGCGAGTGTTCAATAAATTTGCTATATCCAATATGGCGTGAAGTTATTTGTCGTGTGATATACCCAACACTTGACAATTTGGTGTCAGAAGTGGTTTACGAACTCACACACGCAAAACCACACGGAAAAGACATGGAGTCAGAGCAGACGTTGGAACTTCTGCTGAAGGAAATCAGAGCTGGCCAAGTAAAAGCAGAGGCCATAATGGAGGCTGACTGAGAGGAGTGGAGAATCGGCCAAGAAAAATTGCAACGGAATGAGAGCCTGGTGAGAAGAAATCCGCTCAGTGATGTTTGAGACAATGAATACCAGAAAAGAGACGATGGCCTGCGAAGAGATGGAGGCATGTCTAGAAGAAAAAGAGCTGACCTCAATGGGCAGGAAACCTGAGGTGGCACAACAACAAGAGGTCCCCATAGAAGACACCACAGTAATGCCAGTCAGAGAACCAAAGAAGTAAAGGCATAGGGATGGAAAACTGGCCATGGAGCGCTGCCGCCAGAAACCGAAGGATAAGACACGGGAAAAGAGTGAATCCCAGAAGAGATTGGCTGTCACCCACAGAGGGACAAGCCACTGTGCAAAAGTGGCACAGCAGAAGGAAAATGTCATTGGGAGGAACTGCACCGTGGCCATGATTGAGCAAGCAACCCAGAGAGTAGGGCTGCTCAGGAAACATTTATGGACGCACCAGGAAGGAAAAAGAGGAATGAAGGACTGAGGCTGCAAGTGTGGCCGCTGTACATGAGAAAGAAGAAGGAAACCGTGAACTACATCAAAGGGTGTGGATCAGAACAGCGATCACACCTGGAAAGTGGAGAAACGAGCAAGAAGACCGTCAATGTGATTTTCAGAGGAAAGATCACGAAACAAGTAGTTGGTACTTCCAACGGGTTATGAAAAATAAGAAAATATACCTTGTGGAGGGGTAGGCCCCCTCCAAAACGGAAAACGAAGCAGAGCAAGCAGAGGAGGAACCGGTAAAACAGAAACACTGGCCTCCCCAGTGAGAACGAATGTGCGATGGATGGTAGTGAGGAGTGAATGTGATACAACGGATTGACGAACGCTGGACCATGGAATTGTTCGGGACGAACAGGCTTAAGAAGGGAGCGGTTGTAACGGCCATAGAATAGTCACTGCAAGAGGAGCAACTGAAACAACAGGAGAGGCAGCAAGCACAGCCTTGGGGAAAAAAGGAACGGGGATGCACCATTAGGCTGTTCGGGACAAACAACCTTTAGAAGGGAACAGTGCGGCGTAGTTGCGCTATGCAGGACACGCCCCCCCCTCCAGCAGTAGTGACGTAACAGCATCGGAGTAACTGCCGCTGCTACAGTAACAGGCCAGTCAACACTTCACCTCCTCCCCCGCAGTGACGTAACAGCACTTCCCACTGTGACGTAACAGAGGATACTGCTATTGACACAAGCAACAGGGAATAGTATAAAAAGCCGGCTGAGCAGTATGTGACGAGAGTGTGTGATTAGGAGTGACACTTTGGATCGTGAAGTCGCCGAAGTCAGTTGCAGTCTAGCATTCGCTGGAGTGAGTTGAAGGCCATTGTTATTGAGTTGTATCGAGTGAATGGAAAGGACTACATCAGAAGAAGTATTTGTGATACTGCTGATGGCAGTAGTTTCCAAATTGTGAATTGTATAAGTGTGAGAGCGAGTGTTCGATAAATTTGCTATATCCAGTACGTCATGAAGTTATTTGTCGTGTGATATACCCATCACGTTACAATATTATCCGCTCTTGAGTCTCCAAATGATTGCTTCCCTTCTGTTTTTCCAGCCAGAACTCTGTATGCATTTCACGTCTTTCCCATGCATGTTGCACATCCCTCTCCCAGTTCACTCTTGAATTGCTCTCCCTAACAGTAATTATTGAAAAATGTAAAATATTTATGCAGTTTTTAATTATATAATTTTCTCCAGTCTCCTGTTACTTCCTGGTTTTACGTCCACGTATTCCTCTCAGCTCCCTGCTCTCAAACCCTCTTAATTTACTGTATGAACCCACATAATATGTGTCTTCCCCTTTTTTATACTAAAAATTCATACGTCTCTGTTCCGTCTTGTTTAAAAATAGTGGTAAATTATTCAAGTAAATGCTATGTGTTCTTCCCTTGATATAAGAAAATAAGTGTCATGCCCAAACACGAAAACTGGCGATATTGTAGCTCTGGATATTTTGATCTCTGCATTTTTAGATGTATGTGGGAAGGTAGGTGTTACAGTTAATAATTGCAGAAGCTTTCGAATTCTTTCTGACATGTCACTGCATTGAGCAGCTGGTAATAGCAACACAGGTTGAAGCTTCTGGAAGAATATGACATTTTACATGGGGAAGGGTGGAATATAGAGAACTTTTGTGCTCTACACAGTGAATATTGGCTGGATGTGGCTTTCTCTGGTTATGATGCTGGAAGGCATGGCTTACTTCATTTTCAGGGGACATGATGTCATATACTGAATTTGAGTATTGTATTTCAGAGGCTCTTTTCCTATATGTCAGGTGAGACCATAGTAAATTGTTATGTTCTGCTGTGGTTGCAGGTCATTGACCAGAACAATGGTATGTACCGGTGTGAAAAGTGCAACCGTGAATACCCTAACTTCAAATATAGGCTGCTGCTTTCTGTAAGTATGTTATTTAAGACATTCTGAAGCATATGCTATTCAGTGGTGTCCGCAGTCTTTGCATGCCTTGCTGGATCAGTTCTATTACTGCGTCCTCCTATGTATGTTTCCTCTCACAGCCATTTTGTCTGCACATTCTGACCTGTACACAGGACAATTCAGAAGGAGTGTGAAAGAAACTCTGAAGTTCATTAATCAAGCAACTTAAAAAAAAAATCAGTTTGTTGGGCCTTCTCTCAGGGTGTCTTACCTTGCCTGTTCACAAAATGAACTGACCCACGTTTAGAAGACATTCACTTTTGATGCCAGGGCGCATGTATCTACAACATGATTGAACCCCCCTCTCCGACATTTTCAGTAACAATTGTTTAAATATCCTCATCAGAACAATTCAGATTGTTGAATTGGCCAGAAAAGAATTACATATCTGGCCAGCAGCATTCCTCGGTTTGAACCCCAGAGTTTATTATCTTGGGGGTCTCATGAAGCAGCTAGCATATGCACAAAGAACAGAAATACACTCCTTCAAAGAATTTTGGAGACTGCAGATGAAATTTGAAAAACCCACATTCTTGAGGCTATAACCACTGCAGTCCCATACTGTGCCAAACTGTGGTTTCAAGCCACTCGACTTATGAAAATTTTCATTAAAACCCCTTAATTCTGGAATTTTTCATCTTACTTTCAAACTGCCTTAACTCAAAATGCTTCTAATTAAGCCCACATTAACAGGACTCATTTTACTCAGAATCATTTAACATACCCATGAAGTTTGGCAGAACCATCCTACATATTGTGTAGCATTGCCAGGAACATAAGGTTTGCTGTTAACCCAGATGCCTCCAAGGCACGGGCACAAAGGAATTCACCATTATCATTTCCTGACTCCATAGTTGAACTGGCATACCAGATATCAGACTTAAGTAGTGGTGTGACTGATGTTGAAAATTCAACTCAGATTGAAAAATGCCATAAATATTCCCAGTTTTGACCAAAATTGACAAGTGTGGATATAAAGAGTTCTGTCTTCTGGGATATATCACTGTGCAATCCGCCGAAAGTCAACTGACATTGAGGAGTTCGGTTTTGCTTGCCACCTGCTTTCATGCTGGTTTCTTGCTTTGCTTATTCTTCGACACTGAATTTGGGGGGGGGGCACATGTTCCCCTGAAACATCAGTTGACTTTGAAAAGACTACAGAACATTATGTCCCAGAAGGTAGAACTCTTCATTACCACCACTGTGAGAACCTCACATCCTACAAATGAGCATACAGTTGTTACATTTCAGATAATCAACACAATATATATTTTTTTTTTTTAATTTTGCAGTATGCTTTCAGTTTTAAATTTTCATGTACTGTCAGTTAACCATTACCATCCAGGATTTTACATTAACACTGTTGGTTTCTGTGTGAACAGGTGAGTTTGGGAGACTTTTCAGGTAATCAGTGGGCCACTTGTTTCCAAGACACAGCTGAAATACTGTTGGGTGTAAAAGCCCAGGATTTGGGAGACCTGTTCCACGATGACAGGCAGTTCCAAGAAGTGTTCCACAAGGCAGCATTTAAGACCTACATTTTCAGGCTTCGGGCCAAGATGGAGAACTACCAGGTAAGTAAGAATGGCATTCAGTTCATTGTAAAGGATTCTGATGATTGTGTGTAACACACAGGATTACAGAATTTTCATACTTTATCATTTGGTATTCTAAGTAGTAGGTCTCCAACTCTTTTTGATGACAAAAAGTGTTCCAGTTTCTGAAAAATTGTGTTCTTAGAATACCAGATGATAGACAAAGTCCAGAATGTCAGTATTCCTGGGCATTCATTTTGCTTTGATGCTACACAGGGGAACAAAAACGTGTGCAAGGTCACAATTTATGATTTCTAAATCCAGATATTTTAAGACTTCCTTGGACAGCAGTGGCTAGCTGTTTTCTTCATTCGTAAACAGGTTTAACATGATAACACCAAACATGGTTTTCCCAGTTCTGCGTTACTGCTGTATTTATTTACAAAATAGTTAACACTTATCCATGAAATATTTTAATTCTTAAGATGATAACATTGTGGCAGAAAGTTCTGAACTCCCAAGCACTTCTCATAAACTTATGACTCTGTATCATTTTGGGGGAGTCTTCTACTTGTGTACATTGAGGATACTTTGCACAGAATAAGCTGGGAGGAACACTTGGGGAGAATTACAAGCCAGATCCTAAAATATCAGCCAGAAGAGGAGATAAGTTTGGGAAGACCTGAAGTGATGCAGGATTCTGTTTTGTAATATCCATGATGGATCTCAGAAGGTCTTATATTGAAAGAGTGATGATAAAATGTAGCAACATGTGCTTGTTACATACGTTTGCAAGTGAAAATAAGTCGTGTTTAAAAATCAGTCATTGCACAGGTATATAGTGAAGTGAATAAAAGTATACAGAAGATTATAAAAGATCATCACTGCCATCCATTGTGGTTGATAAATGTTTTTTTCATTCAATAATTCATTTACGTGTTTCAGTCAGAGTGACCATCTTCAGAAAAACATTAATACATTTGGAAACCGCTATTACAGTGTCACTGGTTACTACCAGTACACACAGGAATCACCATTACAGTGTCATGAATATAAAATATTAGCTTTTAACAATTACAGCGATGTGCATGAATTTATGAAACCATTTATAAATCACTACATCTAGTCTATTTACAGTATGGTTTAAATATGTTGTTAAAATCTGGAACCAATTTGGTTTATATGGCCCGAACAATCGGATGACACAAAAGAGTCCTATTCTTTAAGCAACGGAACTATGACATGGTAGACACTAATCTTCCCTTAAAGAGAAGCAATATAAAGGACAAAAACCAAATTGGTTCTAGATTTAAACAAGTTCTTTAAATCATACTGTAAATAGACTAGTTGTAATGGTTTATAAATGTTTTAATAAATTCATGCACATCACTGTAAATGTTAAAAGCTAATATTTTACATTCATTACATTGTAATGGTATCTGTGTATATTTGTAGTAACCAGTGACATTGTAATAGAGGTTTCCACACATATTGATATGTCCTTCTGAAGATCGTCGCTCCAACTGAAACATGTAAAGGATGAATTATTGAAGGAAAAAAACATTTATCAATCACACTGGACAGCGTTGATGATCTTTTATAGCATTGCTAGTGTGACAGACCAGGATGAACCAAGTCAAATATACAGAAGATACCTACATTGCGAAAAAAGAAAAAAAAAAACTGATTGTTTATATTACATCTGTGGTGGGGCAGTCAGTAAACTCGCCAGGATGTAGTGTTGACCACTCAGCTCCATCTTGTGCCTTGGTGTGTGGAGTTTTTCTCCACTTCCCCTTCGTGCTATATGCATTGACTTCAATTTATATCATTAGAAAGCACATGTCACATGATGAATTTTTTGTACAGCTCTGGACGAGGAATTCAAACTATAATATAAATGCAGTAGATGCAGTGGAACCTCCATTTATTGTTCCTCAATTTTAAGGTTTTCCTTCATTTAGTATTCAGTTTCAATGATGCTAAGTCAGTAATCCCAGTGTTGCAGTTCCTCTTTTATTGCTCCAATCCACTGCTTCCTAAATGTACAAAAATGGAGGTTTCAGTGCATTCTGCTATCTGTTATTACATTTCCAAGTTGCAAGTAAAATAAACCATACCTTGTATGCTGCTGAGCATAGTATGATTCTGTAAAATGTTTCATAATGATGTATTTTTCAGGAAGAGAATCGACTGAAAGTGACAGTGACAGAGGCAAGATCTCTTGGCACTATGCAAGAGCACAACGCCAGACTGATAACAGAAATAAAGGAAATGGCTGGCATTGGTAATTCTGTGCCGTATGGTAACTGAATTCCTTTAACAGTTATATTGGTGAAAAAATATGGAAGACTTGTCTGTTACAGAAAGATTATTTTGAATCACATATTCTGAGTTTTTCATCATATGTAACAAGGAAAAGGCTTAGTTTTATAAGGAAATTTACATCATATAACTCATTGTTTTTCATAAATAAATACAAGAGAAATGCTGTAACAAGTTTTATTACTTCTTTAAACTTCTTAACACAGTAATACAGTGTCATCTTGAACAGTCAGACCTGGCTTCCCCAGCTGTAATAAAAATGAGCAACTGAAGGTGAAGGTGCTTTCAGTGATAAAATGACTGTTGGCTGTATCATTGTGCAGTTATCTCCTGTAGCTCTGTGGCTACACCTCCAAATGACTTGCTGCAGTACATATCAGTGTCCCTCATGTTCCTGTTCATATGACATTCAGAAATCTGTTTTGCTTCATTTATGGTAGTGAATTGAAATGATGAAATATATGCTTAAACAATTGGTTTTTATGTATGATGTCCAAGTGATAGAGTTTTAGCTCCATTTTCTATTTTTGAATTTGTGAAGACAGTGCATTCACTTCAGTCCTTGATCAAGAAATATGAGTACTGTGCCGTCTACTCTCTGCTACCACAGCACCGTCACTCTGGCACCTTTCGGCTCCGTCTACCCTTCCTCAATCGGGGGTAGGGGAAACGGTGCTCCATCATACGGCTCTCGTGCTGTGCTCACACGCTCCCTATGTTAGAGTAAGGGATCCAAGCTAGCAGCGGGGCAAGTCTAGTTACAATGATGGGCATCAAGTAAAAACATAACAAAATTTAATAAACCCAATTACTGCCTTTCTAGCCTGGCCAGGCTGAATCAAAGCAAATAATATATTTTGACATGTTGAGCTATGGATGACCCCCCCCCCCCNCGAAGTGAGCCGAAGTTAGCCGAGTCCTAGCATCCTGGTAGCTATGCAATGCGAGTCAACAGCGGTGATGTCACCAAGGGATATCACGGGTTGCTAGGCAGCGTGGGTAAACAGGATTGCGAGAGACGACGGTAGTAACAGCGGTTACTACCGCTAGCGTTGCTAGCAACACAGCGCCAGGCAACAAGGGTGCTTATTACGTGGCCGTTTTCTGTATTGTCCGATCGAGGCTACATGAGGAGCAGCGAAGGCTATTCACAGTTAGTCCTCGAGCTACCTCCGAGTTAGTTCCGAGTTAGCCAGCAACCAGTCAGTTGTATTGTGGCATTTGGAGTGTAGTATTTGTGATACTGCAGATAGCAGTAATTGTGAATCTGTAATTTGGGTGATTGTAAGTGCGAATGTGAAATAAAATTCGCTATATGAAATACGGCGTGAAGTTATTTGTCGCGTTATACACTCAAGACACGTGACAATATATATATTTAAAACAGAAGTTTAACCCAAACTGGTGCAAGTCACCTGGCCACAGGCTGAACCGAAAACAAATACACAATATATATTCAACACATGTTTAACCCAAACTGGTGCAAGTCGCCGCCGTGCACAACCCCGACGACGGGCGACCACGGGCAATCTTGCCGGCCGCGAACCAGCTCCCACATACCGAAACCAAATTTAGACTCCCTGCCAGATGGAAATTTGACAATCACTTACTAGCTGGCTCAGCGTTGCGAGCACCCTATGGATCCATAACCAGTACTGTACTTCTGAACTTGCATTAACTTCCAAGCAAGGCCCCCAGGGGTAGAAGGGAGGAGAGAGGGCAACACCACGTGACCCAGTCCCGCATGGGGATGGGGTGGGGGATAAGTTTAAAAATCTCGATCACGGGGCTGGAAGCCCATGACATCATACCGGAGCCAATGCCAATGCATGGCTCAGTACACTGCATAGAATGCTATGTCGAGGAAAAGCAGGATGAAATTGGATCCAGATTAGAACATTCACCCTTCAAATCCCTGGCATAACTAGCTCAACAAGCGCAGATTTTGACCACAACAGTGTAGTGAGCAACTACAAAGTTATACCTACTGCCATAAAAAATTAAATGTGTTCAAGCAATTGCTAGGAGCCAGGATAGTCACCCAACCTCCTATCCAGTGGATACCAGGGTGTCTTTCCCTGGGGGTATTGCAGCCATGGCGTGAAGCTGACCACTCACCTTCAGCTAGTGCCAAGGTCAAGAAAATGTAGATCTATACATCCTTTTCTCCGTACGCCTTCATGGCATAGTGCTTAATTAGTTAAGCACAGAGACAACTTTACCTTACCTTTTATCAAGCAATTACAGATGCAAATTATGAGAGGAACACATTTTTGTAATCGTTCTATAACCAAAAATTACCTTTTTTGCTGATGATGCTTGATTCCATCTAGATGGGTATTTCAGTGCTCACAACAGCAGGTACTGGAGCAGTATCCAAAACAGACTTTTGAAGTGCCCTTTCACAATCAGATGACTGGAGTGTGTTGTGGCAGTGTCACACAATTAGGAGGATCCATATTGTTTCAACAGATTCACTTCAGTCCTTGATCAAGAAATATGAGTACACTAGACAGAATGCTATGTTGAGGAAAAGCAGGATGAAATTGGATCCAGATTAGAACATTCACCTCTCAAATCCCTGGCATAACTAGCTCAACAGGTGCAGGTTTCACCACAATAGTGTAGAGTGGCATTCATCCCTCACAGCATTACAGAAGAAATGTGGTTATTTTATGCAAGTTGGTGCTATAACACACTCGTAGTTATTCCATTAATATTTTAAATGGGCTGTTTGAAGACAGAGTGGCAAGTGGCAGACTGTGCCCTGTTAGTTCCCCAGACTTAAATCCCTGAGATTTTTATCTGTGGGGAAACAAAAAAAAAAACAAAGTGCATTCAAATAATTCCCCACATGTTGAATGAACTCGTGCACAAGGATTGTGAAAAAAAAATACATTTGTTAAGGTAAGTGAACTGACACTAATTTCAGTGTTTTCAAAAGATGTTAAGTTTGTTTAAGAGCAGAAGGGAGACATTTTGAGCACCTGCTGTGGTGGTGAGTTCTTGTAAACAATTTATTTGCTTTAACCTTTAATGTACAGCAATTAAATTAATTTGTGCATTCTCTCTGCCAGAGCTTTATAGATTTGAATGCTCAGTTTTGTAATGTATCACAATAAATTCTGTATGTAATATGTTTTTAAGCTTCTGGCCTCTAATAGAGACTGGATTATTAACTAAGAAGTAATTTTTATCATTGTATTTATTGTATGTAGTGTATCCTTTATTGTTTGTGTAGTTTTGTGTGCTGTGTTTGTTTGAGCATGGTGTTCTTTCTGTGTTTTGTGTACCACTGTCACCAGGTAAAAGCCCATTTGCAGTTAAAGTAAATAATAATTTATTGGTCTATATAAGAAATTGTGAAACTGCCTTCATACATCCAGTTCTGTATATATTCCCAAGCAATTACTTAGTCATGTTAACATTTTTTTCCCATTGGTAATTATTGGGAAATGTGTGCCACAGCTTTTACAACAGAACTGTGTGTGATAAGTATGCTAGATGTGTCATACTAGCGACTGTGTTGAGAATTGGTGTTGGCTGGACTGGGGTCAGATCAAAGACTTGACCTTATGCTTTCCACTCCATACACAGTTTATCTTATGAGACTGCCCATGATGTGCCTAAATAGGATTGGTAATGTAATCTTTGGACACACACCACTTGCTACCCACACTGCTAGAATAACTCAGTGCAAAAGGAAGAGATTTCTGAATTCTGTTGAGGTTAAACCACAAAAAGAAACTAATGCAATTGATAGTTATCAGTAATCAGAATGGGGGATCGGTGAAAATGATAGGATGTATATTTTCATGACATTAATGTTATAAATTCATGAGCTTTGTTTATTGTTGTGCCCATTTTATTAGATATTAAGTATGATTTCTGTAAGATTGGATACCTAGGTTGAACTCCAGACGGCTGACAGGAAGGCAAGGAGACAGAACCGCAGCTGACGCCTCGTATTCCTTGTCACTCGATTGCGCTGTATTTAATAAAGACTGTTTACGCTTCAGTGGAATGACCTGGTCAAGTTTCGCTAGCATGACAGAAAATTGTTCCAGCAAGTTGCTGAACCTAGGGGTTTTGTGCGAGCAGCTTTATGTGACTTGAGAAAACTGAGTTTTGGAATTGGGAGGAAAAAAAAAAGCTGTTTGGGGCATTCTGTTTCTAGCAGTTGCTCATAACAGATGGACTAGAGCAAAGTGTGCCTGTGGGAAGGAGTTGTGATGGCGCCATTGTTCGTCAGTTTCATTGTGTTCCGCATTAGTGAGTACTTGCCCATGGCCGGGTCACTTGTTCATTGTTAGTTTGTTAGAGATTCTGGTTCAGTGGGGTTTTGTGAAAGAAATATAAAGTGTTGGTTTGTGCCATTTAGAGTTAGTATATTATGGGCAGTTAATTTGTAGGAAGTGAAAAACGGATGTAGTCGAAGTTTGTGTGTGTGTTGATAGCTTGTTTGATGTAATAGTGTTTTGTTTCATTATACATTTATTGTTTTGATTAATCCGAGTTTTTGTGGGACCCCTTATACAAGCATGTTTTCCACTGCATAGGTTGAAAGATATCCACGGACGTCCGATAGGGGGTGAGTACAGCCACTGATCCCTATCAGGACACAACAAATTGGTGGCAAGCGGTGCGATGTCGTAATTCCGCCCGGATTGCAGGACTTGTGCGCCGGACACGGTTAAGAAAATTACAGAGAAATGTGGGTAACTTTTAACCACCCACGCTTTTAAGTGAGCGTTTTTATTTATGTGTTGCCACAACTATACATACGGATTTGTAGGGATCAGTTATGATTGCCATGGCACTGTAAAATCATTTTTTTATTTATAAAATTGATTTTTTTTAGGGTAGATGAAAATATTTAAAAATTTAAGCATTTAATGGTAGAACTTGAGTGATAATTATCACTCAAGTTCTACCATTAAATGCCAACAGCTGTTTTGGTGCCGGGGTATTTGGAGCTGATTTCATATGAATTTGATGCCCTGAATTCAAATATGGCATTAGTTTTTGCCTAGGAGCTCAAATTTTTAAGATATAACATTTTGGTGAAATATACGTTACACTATTTTAAGTTAAATCAGTGGATCAAATAAAAAAACTCAACATGGAATTTTTATTACTATATTATAATTATATTTTTATTTTATTATATTAAATACAAAGATAGAGGAAAAAATCATCGACTATATATAACAGTCAAACCAACTATAGTCACGGAACACTACGGAAGCTTCTTTTTCGTGACTTTCTTGAATGTATTTTAGAACAGTCCCTTTTTAAACTCCAGCAGTAATCTGCCATCATGTGTGTATCCCATCTTCCTTGGTAGCGGTCCTCCATAGTTTTAATATCCTGGTGAAATCTTTCACCTTGTTCCTCACTGGTGTCTCCTAAATTTTCAGGAAAACTATCTAAGTGACTGTGTAAATAGTGCACCTTAATGCTCATGTTACAGCCAAGGGATTTGAAACTGTTAAGCATCTCGTTTACCAGTTCAACATAGTTTTCAGCTTTGTGTTTGCCCAGAAAATTTTCGACAACTGCAACAAATGAAGTCCAGGCTTTTCGCTCAGCCTCGTTCATCGAATTTGCGAAGGCAGGATCCTTAATGAGTTGTCTTATTTGTGGGCCGTCAAATATTCCTGCTTCAATTTTTTCCGTACTCAACTGAGGCATTTTCATTTCTATATATGCAAAGCATGATCCGTTCTTATCAAGGGCCTTTACAAACTGCTTCATAAGGCCCAACTTGATATGCAGTGGAGGAAAGATGATTTTCTCTCGTCTAACTAAGGGATCGTTAATGATATTCTTCTCCCCAACGTACATGTTTTCTCTCTTGGGCCATTCTTTTCTAACCCAGTGGTGTGTTTTGTCTCTGCTATCCCAGAGGCACAAAAAGCAGGGATATTTGGTGTAACCACTTTGCTGTCCAAGGAGAAAATTTACCATTTTTAAGTCCACACAAATCACCCATTGATGTTCATGATACTTTATCTTCTCTAAGACCAAAGCTATGGTGTTATATTCTTCTTTCATTTTCGTGGAGTGAGCAATTGGTATTGAACCATATTTGTTTCCATTGTGTAGAAGGACACATTTCAAACTTCGCTTTGAGCTGTCAATAAATAGGCGCCAATCATCGGGAAAATATTCAGGAAGAGCCATTTTTTCCAAGAGTCCTCTAATTTCGTGACAATATACAAGATTGTAATCTTGAGAGAAGAAGGGTAGCAGATCCGTTTCTCTTGTGCGGTAAAAGGAAATTTTGGTTTCTTGTTCCAGTAAATTTTTGTCGTTCAACCTAGAAGCCAGTAATTCAGAAGCTTCTTTTGACAGGTTGAGATCTCTGATGAGGTCATTTAACTCATCCTGGTTAAAACGTTGAGGGATTGACGACATCCCTTCATAATCACTGTCACCTTCATTACAATCAGAAGGGTGATTAGAGGGAAAATACTCATCCTCACAGAGCTCTGGTAGCTGGTGAAACGTTGGGATCGGTACTTCCTCTGAGTGAGGAACTGGGCGTCTTGCAGAGGCTAAATCAGGATAAGTCCACTTGCTACGGTTGTTTCGATTGATTCCAGTAATATTTACTAGGCAGAAATAACAGTCATCGAAGTGGTTCTTGGGTTCTCTCCAAACCATCGGTACGCCGAATTTCAGACTTTTTCTTTTCCCGGTAGTCCACTGTCGTAAATGTTCTGTACAAGTTTTACAGACCTGATGCGGTGCCCAGGTTTTATCCTGATCACCAAGCCTAACACCAAAGTATACAAAATAAGCTTTCTTTACAAAGTCACTAACAGTTTTTCTGTTTTCTTTTAACGTGTATTCTCCACATATGTAACAAAACACATCAGGTTGATTTATACAACTTCTTCTTCTTGAACTCATTTTATTTCAATTCAGGAACACAAACACAACAATCTTCAACACAGTACGTTTTAGGTTAAATTTATAACAACTCTTTTACTTTTATAAACAAATATCACCCGAGGCCAACTTCGATGTACCCTGCACGGCGAGAACATATAAACTAACCTCAACTCTAGTGGAAGCGTTCAAGTTCACTTCACACCGGACAGACAATGCCATCTAGTGGATTTTGGGGGAACTCAGTGGACAGCAGACTGACAATAGGGCAAATATACAGGAACCAATCCTTGCATATGAGATTTAGAACTGCACAAAATACAATTAGAACTGCACATTTTGTGTAGAACTGCACGTTACAAAAACGCTGATCTAAAAAAGTAGAGCTGGTAGAGAAAAACTGATTTTATATTTAGATTCAGCGCCTTAAATATAACTAAAATTAGTTCTAAAATCCTAGACACCAAAAAATTTTTTTTTTTTGTAGGCCTGTGTAATTTTTCTTTTGAAAGGAAATTGCGGGGAGACCTACGAACATAGTTTAGCTTACAGCAGATACACATTGGCCCTTTGGTGGGAAGCATGGCTCGTGTAGCGGAAATGGAGGTTCTCCACACAGATGGAGGAACTACGGGTTCAATTGGAGACTCTCAGAATTGGGGAGGCCCACAGAGGGCAGAGCAAGGACGTTTCACTTTTGGCAGGGATAAAAGAATGGACAGGGGAAAGCAGGGGGAGATCCATACATGAGTTTTTAACGCAGATAGAGACATTGGCCAAGGTAAGTGGGTGGACTAGCCACGATAAAGCTTTCATTGTTAACGCAAAATTGCAAGGGGTGGCGCTGCAGTTCTTGAATGAAAGGGAAGAGCTAGGATGAGATGGATGTCCCTATGGAGTCCTGAGGCAGGCACTGATTGAGAGGTTCAGTGACAAGCTCCCTGACCAGTATTAAAGCTCTAGTGCTTAAAGCTGACAGACCAGGAAAAGCTGCGCCGTGGATGGGCAGGTCCATTTGTGAAATTTGAGGCGTGTTATGATTAGCCATTCGTCTGTATTCAGTGCGAGCGGACGTCCCAAGAGCATTCTTCCTTGTACAGTCAAGTTAAAAAGTTTTGACTAGGAGTCGTATTTGAGTGTATTATTCTTTAATTACTGTATTAATATTGTGACGCGTTACCTTACGTCCATCGCCGCGCAACGGCTACAATGGAAATTGTTGAGTTCCAACAGCGACAAATCGAACAGAACGTTGCGAAGGAGCGTTCCCGAGGCAACGGATTGCCGAACACATGAGTTTGGAATAGGCACTTCCATGGTAACGCAAAGAACGGAGCCGTTGCGTGGACAATGCCGAAGCAACGAACGCGTCTCCCCAGAAATGAACTACAGAGAGTTCGTTGCGCCCGTTACGTAACAGCGGTCAGTAGAAACGAAACAGTGAGGAATGGAGTCTGGTATCCAGTCCCCAGAACACCTACATAAGCCGAGAGCTACAGAGACAGAAGTCAGTCAGAGTAACCCGTGTGGAGGTGGGGTCGAATACCTCCACCGTAACCCTGCGAGTCGTAGGAGGTGACGAAAAGGGAAGTCTCGAATCTGAGACAGTAAAATATGGTCGCGAGTCCCAAGGGGCTCGGCACCGAGAAATACCGCGCTGGCAATAGCCAACAGCATATACAAAAGACAGACCCGTCCTCTCGTCAGAGATGGCGCCCCACAGAAACAAGACAGTAATTGCCAAGCGGTAATAATTAATATCTGGTCATGAGCCCATATGGGGCTCGACTCCAAGACTAACTGACTGACTGACCGTCAGCCGCAATGTGACTTTGACTTGACAGAAGTCAGCATTGGGATAGCCGTCGCCGAAGACAGTTGAGATCCAACCACGGCCAAAGATAGTTGAGACGTCGCATTGAAGTACTGGGCCAGAAGTCAAGTGGTGACAGTGACAATATTTTATTTTATTCTCTGATTTTCTTTTTTGTTTATTTATATTTCTACATTTTTTCTCTCTAATTTAACATGCCACCTACACGAAGTAAATTGAGTGTAAAAGTGTTGCATTCACAATCAAGAGAAATTGTTAGTAATGTATATAAGTACAGTAGAACTTGGTTATAACGTCATCAAAGGGACCTAAAAATAGTGTCGTTATAAACGAATGTCGTTGTAACCGAAATGGACACTTCCACAGTAGCCTTATGTTAGTCACGTAAAAATCTACCAAAACCCGAGTTAAAATGTTGCATTTTTTAGTGAAATACGTAGTTAAGTACAGACTAACGTAACATTAACGTGGAATTAATATGGATTCTCCATATCGTTTGTACTGTAGAATTCACCAAACCAAATTCGCGGCATACATCAGCTTTTTTCCTTCCATTTTCTATTTCACGAATCACTTTAACTTTCTCTTCAATGCTTAAAACTTTCCTTTTCATTGCCATGTTTTCGCTACTGCACTTCTCTGGGTTTAGGCAGGAACACTATAGGGTAAGTAGACAATGTGAGGTCCTGTTAGACGAGATTCTAGGAAAGGAATGCAGTTAACAACCTGCCGCGTCCTCTTGCACTATTCACGCAGTCCCACCCCACACCCTTGTTTTCGCATAAAACCCACGCTCCTCTTGCAGCCCGCGGTCGTATTCTTCCAGGACAGTCACGTCAGCAAGTAGAGAAAGTGAGGGTGGGCAGACACATCGAACTTTCCCACGATATCAGAGAAATTCAGGAATGAAAATGACGTTACATACGAGGTTGGTGCATTTGTGCATGTCGTACTAAGCAAGGTATAAAAACAGTTGCTTTATGAGGAATTAGTTCGTACCATTGAATATTTGACGCAATAGACAAGGTGTCGCAGGAACCGATGTTGCTATAACCAAGTTTTATATGAAAGAGGCTGGGCCAACAATTACAGTGAAGAACATAGGAGTGGAAGTAGCAAAGGCAACAGGTGTATCGGAAAGTAGTGTCAGAAGAATAATAAGAGAAAAAATATCGAATCTGGGGCTTCATTTCCTTTTCGGCATCCAAGAAGAAAGACCTAGGAAATCTTCGCTAGCCATTTTGGACGACTTTAACGAGTCTGTGGTGGGAAGAACAATTAATGACTTCTACATGGTCGAAAAACGGAGACCTATCCTGAAAAAAGTTCACGAAAAGTAGAAGAAGACGTTAGATTTTCAGGGATGCATCTCTACATTAAAGAAAATTATTTTCAAACTGGGGTTCCGCTGGAAGAAAACAAAAAATAATCCGACATTGCCGGTGTTGCCTCTTTAGAATAGATCCGTGTAATATGTAAATAAAACTCTTCATGTATATAACAGTGAAAAGCGTATAATAGTTTGAGTGCATAACATTCTGTCATTCGGCACTTAAAACTTAACATCGGATGTGTGAACATCAACGAGAATAAACCACCATCACTATGCAACACAATTAGGTAAGAAGTTATTTCCTTTTGAGAACTCCTGTACTGCATTCCCCGCCACACTTGTCGGCATGCTGGAGCTCTCCTCGCCACTACCAATACTTCTACCTCGCGTCGGAGGACTGTCACCTCTAAGTACTAGAGGTATACTGCACTAGACTACAGGATGTGCTCCAGGGGAATGATGAATGCGAGGAGGAGTTCAGTGACCGCTGTAGGAAGATGTGTTTAACAACCATCAGGAAAGTCAACGACGAAGAGATCCAGCATATAATTAATGAGGAAGCGGAGCGTAGGTTGCTGGCAGCCTACGTTCACGGTCTTAGGGGCCTAGTGGGTCAACAAGTACAATTTCAGATGCTCAGCACAATGGAGCAGGCGGTGAGGTTAGCGGTCACGGTAGAGAACGTGGAGAAACACGAACAGTTAACCGAAGGAGTTAAGACGGTATCTGTCGCTAGGAGCGACAAGAACCCATTTTTATGACGTCAAGTCGGGGATCGTAGAGATATCAGAGGGTTGGAGGGAGGGACCCACCCTCCCGCGGTTTCCTGCTCACTAGAGGAGGTAGAGGAAAGGAAGGATCGGAGAGATAAATTCTTCGGGGGCCGGCGCGGCTTTGGATCCCACCAGAGGACACTCGCTCGTCAGGCATCCAGTGCTTCCACTGTAACGTGTTTGGGCATAGGCGTAGAGACTGTCTAAAACATCGAGCTGCCCAGCTTCCAAACGTTCGGTGTTCGACGTCCAGATACCCAGCGTCAACCAGCAATAGACTGCACGACTGCAGGTCGGTCGCACCTATGAATTACCGGTCCAGAGTTGCTACTAGAAATAGAAATAGAAAGAAGCTTCCACAAGGTGTTAGTAGATTCAGGAGCCAGCGTGAGCGTGATGAAACCGGGAATTGATACGACAGTGATTCGGGCTACACGGAAAGCCGCAAGTGGTATCACGGGAGCTAAACTGAAAATAGTGGAAACACAGTTGATAACATTTAGGACGGGGAAAAGAAGTTTATCCACGGATTTTGGACAGTCCCTCTAGATACGGAATATAGTGGTGTTCTAGGGGCTGATGTCCTCAGAAGGATGGGGCATGTACCGATTTACGAACCGGCACGCTAGTCCTAGGACGGACGCAACATCAATTATCAGGGCAGGAGGTCAAACTGTGTGCCCCAGTCCACCGCCAATGCCGGACGCCACAGAGGGTGTCACCAGAGGGGTTGGCTAGCCCCAGATTGACGCCGTCGGGTGGACCGACTGAAGTACCTACCCCAGGGTTGAGACCGGGAGGATCCTGTATAGATTGTTGGAACGTGGTGGCTAAGAAGACAATCGTCATCCCCCAGTTGTCTGAGGGACTAGTAATAGGGTTATGACCATACGAGAGGATAACGGGGCTTGGTACTGTGTATTAAAGGTGTTGAATACCCGCGGTCAGTATTTGGAGTTGGGGAAGAATATACGCTTGGGACAGGCCGAGCCGCTGAAGGGGATTCCACCCGCGCAAGCAGGAGTTCATTTTCGCTACCAGGGGAGGAAGGGAACGGGGTATCTTCGAGTTAGTTCCGTTAGCACAAAAGACCCTCAGGAACTCATGGAAGTAACAAAGAAGCTAGATCACTTGACCGGAAAAGAGAAGCAAGTCTTGATACCAGTGATGGAAGCATATGTTGATTTATTTTGTAACGACAGCACAGGGGTGCTACCCACCGCGACAAAGGGCTGTCACGAGATTCGGACAGGGGATGCCCTACCGATTAAAAAGAACACATGCCTTAAAGGAGGAGATGAGATGTTGGCTAAAGGGAGCCGTGGGCGGCGCCAGTGATTTTAGTCCCCAAAAATATTGCTGGATGGAATTAAAAAATATGGATTTTGTACCGACATTCGAGATTTAAATTGTGTGACGAGTACACTAGTATAATCCATACCCGATATTAGGTGCAACCTTTCACTTATTTCACATTATTTGACTGTTTTTGCGGGACAGCAACAGGATCCGTATTTTAAGGAAATAATGGAGGAGATTAGAACCGGTACGGTGTTGGGCCCATTTTATTAGATATTGAGTATGATTTTTGTAAGATTGGATACTTACGTAAAACGCCAGACGGCTGGCCGGAAGGCTAGGAGACAACCGCGGCTGGCTTCGCATTCCTTGTTAGTCGATCGCGTTGTACATAGGTTGGATAAAAGTAGTGGCAACGCCTCTGAAATGACTTTATTACCTGGGGTAAGCACACTTATATTTTTTTCAATATAATCGCCCCCATGTGTACCACCTTCTGCCAAATTTATTGAAGGCGTCGTACACCATCAATGCGTCCACTTCTGTTGATGTCCAGCAGTGACCGCCCTACAGCACGAATAATCTCTCTTGTGTTGTAACTTAGCCCTCGCAGCGGTTCTTTCATTTTGGCAAAGATATCACAATCGCGCGGACTCATATCGGGTGAGTATGGCGGATGTTGCAGTATCTCCCATCGCCAGCGGCAAAGGAG
Source organism: Cryptotermes secundus (assembly GCF_002891405.2). NCBI lineage: Eukaryota > Metazoa > Arthropoda > Insecta > Blattodea > Kalotermitidae > Cryptotermes > Cryptotermes secundus. Next base: position 634,591 of record NW_019734966.1, on the reverse strand, counting down.
ATCCTTGACAGCGTCAGCAGTATGAGCCCTTGCATTGTCATGAAGGATGATGTCGTCGCTTTCTCCTGAGTGCTGGACGAAGATGAATACGCACGAAATTGCAGTAGTAGGCAGCGTTTACTGTCTGTCATTGAGGTAGAGTGTGGTGCAGTATCACTCCATCAATGTCATATGCCACAATGAACATTGCCTTCACATTACTCTGTGTAGGGCGTACTTTCATTGGATGAGGAGGATGCTTCCATTCATTTCATTGTCGCTTCAAGTGAGGTTCGTATGAGCGAGCCCAAGTTTCGTCCAGAGTGACGATCCTTCCAAAGAAGTCGTCACCTTCCTTCTGGTACCGGTCCAACAAGTCCTGTGCAATTGCATAACGTTGCCATTGTTGTACCTTGGACATTGTAAGGGGAACACAACGTACTGCTACTTTGCAGTATCCAAGAATATCGTGCAGAATGTGGAGCGCGGTTTTGTGACATACGCCTACCTCAACAGCTAACTCCCACGCAGCCCATCGACGATCGACATCCAGCAAAGAAACAAGAAGCTGAATTGCGTGGTTGTCAACATAGGGTCGTCCTGAACGATGGCTGTCCTGAATGGCATCTCTCCCTTCACAGAACAATTTCACCCATCGTACCACTGTGCCATATGGCAAAGAAGCATCACCACATGTTTTCGCAGTCCCTGATAACAGTTTTGTGCACTACAACCTCGTGCAACTTCAATTTTTATCCAGGAGCGTTGGTCTTGTTTCGTAAACAGGTTAGGGTGCTTGAACTGGGCTCCTGCATTTCAGACAATGCACAATGCAACTCAATGAAACACAACCAGAGCCACTCACTGCACTACTTCAACTGAACTTCTGCTATCAGCTACAGACGGCGCTGGTGCCACATGACGCACATCTTTCATGTTACAGCAGTGTTGCCACTACTTTTTATCCCACCTTTGTATTTATAAATGATTGTTTACGCATTAGTGGAAAGACCCGCTCAAGTATCGCTTCGTGCGAAAGGAAATGTCCAACAAGTTGCCGACTTTAGGGATTTTGTGCGAGCAGCTTTTCGTGTTTCGAGAAAAATTTGAGTTTTGGAAATTGGGGGAAAAAGTCGTTTGGAACATTCTGTTTCTAGCAGTTGCTAGAAACCGACGGACTAGAGCAAAGTGTGCCTGTGGGAAGGAGTTGTGATGGCGCCATTTTTCGTCAGTTTCATTGTGTTCAGCACGAGTGAGTACTTGCCCGTGGCCAGGTCACTGGTTGATTGTTAGTTTGTTGGAGATTATGGTTCAGTGGGGTTTTCAGAAAGAAATATAAAGTGTTGGTTTGTGCAATTTAGGGTTAGGATATTATGGATTGTTAAATGTAGGAAGAAGGTTGTGTGTGTGTGTGTGTGTAGATAGATTGTTTGATGTAATAGTGTTTTGTTTTATTATACTGTCACGTGTTGGGTATATGTCACGCGACAAATAACTTTACGCCATATTAGATGTAGCGAATTTATTGCACATCCGCTCTTACAATCACACAGTTTACAATCTCACAATTACTGTCATCGGCAGGATCACAAATACTTCCCCTGTAGTCACTGCCATGCACTCGATACAACCCGGCTCGGCGACTGCTACAATTCAACTGACTGGTTAATCGTTACTCGCTATTAACTCACTCACTCATAACTGGCTCAATTCTCACTAACTAATCACTTACTACTCTCTAACTAATCACTCACTACTGAATAGTGTTCGCTGCTCCTTATTTAGCCTCGGCACGAACAACACAGAGAACAGTTACGTGGCAGGTACCGCTTTGCCTGACGCCGTGTTTATATGTGTTGCTAGCAACACTGTCGAAAGCTGTTTATTGCTATGTAGCAATCGTTGTATCTCTTGGTAACAACACCGCGGCAATGGTTGCCTAAGACAGTTGCTCCTCTGTTACGTCACCGCGGGGAAGGGGGTGTTTACCGAGCGTTGAGTGAAAATGGAGGGGGTGGGGGTATGTGACGTCACTTGCGAGACCGCAGAGTTCACGTGACCCCTACTTCCCGTTGCGCCATCCACGTCACACTGCTCCCTTCTAAAGGTTATTCGTCCCGAACAGCCTAACAGTACATCCCCGTTCCTTTTTCTTCCCGTTGCTGTGCTTGCTGTGGATCCTGTTGTTTCGGCTACTCCTCTTGCAGCGACTATTCTCCATCCGTTACATCCGCTCCCCTCTTAAGACCAGCTCGTCTGAAGCGGTTTCCTGGTAACGTGCCCGAAGATTCAGTTGTATCAAATTCCTTTGTCGCTCATTCACTCTCGTTGGGAAGACCGGTGCTTCTACGTTATCGGCTCATCCTCTGTAATATTCCATTTTTTTCGTTTCGGAGGGGCTCGACCCCTCCACAAGGTCCAATCCTTGCCTTGTCGTAGGCCGACAGAAGGTCCGACTATTCTCTTCGCGATCTTCTCTCTGACAATCTCGTAGTAGGTCTTCTTACGAGTTCTTCTCCTTCCAAGGTGCGATCGCTGTCCTAATAAAGATCCTCCGACGGCGTTCTTGGTTTGGTCCTTCAATTGGTTGCTTACTAGTAGTCGCTGTTTCAGAACTCTGTCCCTTATGCCAGTGTTGCATTCAGGGTACTTCCAACATCTATTCTCCTCTGTCCTTTTCGGGGTTTCTTGTTCAGCATTAACTCTGACTGAATATTTCTTTACGAAATCTCCCTTGCGCCTTGTCACACCTGCACGGCTAGTCACATTTCTGTTGGCAGCCAATTCGTTGCCGTGGTCCACACTTCCCTAGAGTCGTAGTTTTCCTGAAGATGTTCCTCTTGAGCCATGCCACTGTTGCACGGCGAGACACCTTCCTGCTAGTTTTCTTCTGCCGTGCCACTTCCACAAGGCGGCTCGTCCATCTGCGGGCTACGGCCAACTTCTTTTGGAGTCCACAATTTTCCCATGTCGAATTCTTCATATTTCGCTGGTTTCGGTCTATACGTCTTTTCTTCTTCGGTTCTCCGACAGGCATTACTTCGGCGTCTTCTACGGGGACATCTTGTTGTTCTGCCGCCTCAGGTTTCTTGTCCGGTGAGGTCGGCTCTTCTTTTGGACGTGTCTCCATTTCTTGGCAGGCCATCGTCCCGTTTCGGGTTTCCGTTCGATGTCCATTTCTTCGTGGCTGGCTCTCATCTCTTCCCGCCAGGCTTTCCAATCGGCCATCATTTGTGCATTCCTGGCGTCTGCCTTGGCCTGGTTGCTTCCCGCTTCTTCTCGCATAGCCAGCAGGAGTTCCATCATTTGTTGTGACTCCATTCTTCTTTGCTTTATAATGTAACACTCGTTGTGCTCATAAATTCTACAATTCTTCCAAATTCGCCTCAGAATCCGAACTGGTCCCACTTCTGACACCAGTTTGTCACGTGTTGTGTATATCCCGCGACAAATAACTTTAGGTGGGTCTCGGATTTTGCGAATCTTTATTGAACACACTTGTTTACACACTTGCGAGTATAATTATTGTCCACCACTTCACTGTTATAATTACTTCTTGTATCACTGATCTTGGTGAAGTCTGCTATTCTTCACTGTTACTCCGTTATTCAACCGCTACATCCGCTACCCTTCTTAGTGGTGCTCGTCCCGAGCACTTCCATGGTCCAGGATTTGTTGGTCCAATTGTCTCACATTCATTCCTCTTTTTCATTCTTTCCTCATTCATTCTTGCTAGGGAGGCCGGTGTTTCTACTACCGGTTCCTCCGATACGGGCCTTTCCCTTTTTTTCCATTTTGGAGGAGGTCGACCCCTCCACAGTGTCCAGTGTCTCATTTTCGGTAATTTACTGGAAATTGCACATATGCAATTTTCAGTTGGCCGACAATTTTCCACGTCGCCGAGAAACATTGCGTTTAATGGGAGTGCTCACACATCAGGATAGTTGTTCCAGCAGTCGGTGAGCAGTTGGGTTCTACCTCAACTGCCCGCCGACTCTACCGTTGTTGATAACGCCGGCGTACATGAGCTGTTATGGGTGTGCTCACACATACAACTAGAAATCGTGCATGATTCGACCCTCAGTCAACAAGTTGTCTTTTTCTGCCTGTCTTCGCGTCGCTGTAGTTGCTCTAGTTGCAGCATGTGTGATCAAAGCATCGAGAAGCTTATAGTAGAAGTGGAGAAGCGGCCAGCTCTTTATTTAAAACCACGCAAGTAGTATTCCGATATTAATCATAAGGAGTTGTGGGAAGAGGTGTGTACCGCTTTGATTGAAAATTGGAACGGTCTGGCTCCTGAAGAGAAAAAGCTGAAGGTAATTATTTATACTTTAGGTAGTTACAATCTTCATAAATTACATACAGTGCCGAATATAATACTTTAAGACAATGAATATCTGTTAAATGTTTTAATGATATATAGTACAACTATTTGTGTATTTGAAAAGTTTTCTGTAATATATTACATATACAGTATTTTTAGCTTCAATTTTTATTTCATTGGCAATTCTTCCTGAAGTGTAACGAGTCTAATAACTTACATAAAAAGTGACCGTACCCTTAATGTTATGTAAGAGAAAAATACTATTTTTGTGTGCTTTGATTTTGCGATAATAATTCTAGAAATATGAAACTCTATTTCATTCATGACAATTTTATTAATTAATTAGAAAAAATATGATTAATATGTTAACATTAACTTTATTCCGTTATTAATAAATAATGAATTGGTATTATTTCAAAGGGCGTAAGTCTTTTAGTATGCAAGAATAGCACAGTAATTAATGTAGGCCTATATCAATTAACACAAATAAAATACAATTAAACAAAACAAATTGATGATTATTATTATACTAAAAGTGTTCTTATTTCCTTGCCTTAGGCTTACAATAAGTATTTCTTTTGAAACTTTGATGGGCATTGTCTCAGTTCATGGTACAATGTGTAAAATTTTCCTTTTAACAGACGTTCGCTATAAATAAGGTGAACCCAGTATTCCCGCTTCCTCTTTCCTTAATCTTAACAATAATCACGTACTACTGTTGTATCATACACATCCATGCTGCGACTGACCGACTGATCATTGGCATAGTTGTGGAAAACTCGAAATTGTATGTGTGCGCACGTCCCTCAATAGTCGTTGGGCCTCCTCGGTCGTACACAACTATCGGCCAACAATCGTTGAGCTGAAAATTTCATGTGTGTGCTGGACCTAATTTGACTAATGAAGTGTTCTGTATCTGTATTGTTTAAAGGCTTGTAGAAAAACAAAATCAAATTTAAGTGAAAAGTTCTGAGACTATTATCTGAATATGTATCTTTATTTCTTTGCCAGTCATTGATTCATTATTCACTTTTAAGTTCATTAATAAATGATATTGCTTCAAAACAATTAAAAGGAGAAAATAAAAAACGTTTCTTCTATAATCACAGTATTATTTACAATTACAATGCGTTCAATGATCCAGGAAACCTGGCAAGAGCGAGGAGCTGGAACAATATTTTTCACAGATTGCTGGTGTATCTGCCGTCACCAGAATGAGTCTTTAGAGCTGATATACGCGCGCTATGTCAGGTGGTCTGATCTTGTCACTGCAGTAAGTCACACTAATAGTCTGTGTTAGAGGTGTCGATAGGCGGTCGACATTTATATCGAAATGAAGTTCACAATTGAACAGCGTATGTTTATTGTCGAACTTTTGTAAGGGGAAAAAAATCTTAAGAAAATAGTATATCCGTAAGTTTCGTCGTAAATATCCTGACTCGCCAGTTCCCACAAAGTCGTGTGTATCAAAGCTTGTGAAAAAGTGGTGGGCCACCGGTTCATTGTGTGACATAGAGAAGCAATCGAAGAGGATTGTGCTGACTGAAGAAAAGGCTCGGGATATTGAGACACGTCTACAGATTAACCCTCGAAAATCATTAAAACGCTTAGCACAGGAAACCAGGGTTTCGCTAGGATCTGCTTTCACAGCCACAAAATTAATCAAATTTCGCCTGTATAAAATAACAGATGTGCGTGAGCTGAAACAATCCGATTATGCAACAAGAATTCGTTTTTGCAGCTGGCTGCTGCAAAATGTGCACAATGGAATCGTGGATCCACAGCTTCTGTTCATGACTGACGAAGCGCTGTTTCACGTTAGTGGTCATGTCAATTGTACAAAATGTAAGAATGTGGAGCAGTGAAAATCCTCACGCTATACAGCAAGTGCCATTACATAATGAAAATGTATGGGTGTGGTGTGCTGTAAGTGTTTGAAGACAGAATAATCAGCAGGAGACTGTGGCCTCCCAGATCCCCATATTTTAGTTTTTGAGATTTTAATTTCCGTGGACCAACTTCAGAAATGTCGCATAATTTATTTATGCGATACGAGGCATATTTGCAAGCAATCTTCTTACAGTATTCTTGTAAATGTGTACATATACAGAGATTGATATGAGGGAATCAACGACATGACTGCCCTCTTGTTAGCGGGGTAGGGAACACTGGTTGCGGGGAAATAATCCATCAGCTCTACGCTAGCAAGAGTGCGCGTTTATCAGTGCCAGTGACTTATTCCGCTATCGGCAGTTACAGTAGCAACCTGTGAGAAATATGTCCGATCGATACTGCTGCCAGGTTTCCTCGATCAATGAACGCCCTGTATGATGCTATAATTAATGTAGGCCTATATCAATTAAAACTAATAAAAATGCAGTTAAACCGAACAACAACGATGATTTTGTATAATATTGAAAGTATTCTTATTCTCTTATCTGAATGTTACAACCAGTCTTTCTTCAGGTGGTATAGCCAATTTCATCTTGTATTCTTGTACAGGATATGAGGTTTCAGAAGAGGTAACAATTCGTCAAAACTATCAATACTCATTCTGAAATGCAGTATTTGAAATTTTTTATGAGTGTTGTCTCAGTGCATGGTACAATGTGTAAAATATTCCTTTAAGCGGATGTTCACTATAAATAGGCTGAACCCAATATTTCCGCTTTCTTTTTTTTCCTTAATCTTAACAACAATGCACATAATGCTGTTGTATCGTACACACCCATTCTGAAACTCATCGACGCTCATCGACTGACCATTGGCGTACTTGTGGACAACTCGAAATTGTATGTGTGCGTGCACGTCCCTCAGCAGTCGTTGAGCCTCCGCGATCGTGCACAACTATCGTCTAACAATCGTTAACCTGAAAATTGTATGTGTGCAATGCGGTGGAATGTGTCACAGGTGACATGGATACATGCTAATCTTCTGCCATCTATAAGCAAACGATGGGAACTAGATAGTCAGATTTTCAAACACAGTACTCAAATTGCAATATATCGAATCGCGATTGTGTAAACCAGTACAAATACATCTATTGCAGTTATCGAATCCCATTTCTGTGAACCAGTTACCGCCGGTCACAGTACCCTCATTTTCCGCTCGTTTATCTATTTTGGTGTCCGTTTCCTTGAAAGAGGTTAAGTACACAGAGAATAGGGAACATAGGGAAAGTAGGTAAGCAGGGCGAGGGCAGATGAGCCCGTTGTTAACTGCAAGTTTCAGCAGGACATGTTGATGGAAGGTGTTGTTACGTGCGAAGTGCTTCTAGTAATATTGCAATTATAGTATCTGTAAACCTATAAAGGACTGATGGCAAAAGCTGAAGGAAAAGCACCCTGCATAGAGTTGGGATACTTAGAAGAATGTGCTGCATGGAAATTAGAAAGTAGATTTTTCCCTTGTAAAGTGGGTGGAAAACCAGCTTGGTTAGACCTATTCGATGTGCCAAGTAAGATTCCTTGTGGTAAATGTGATAAACAGTGCATTTTTTTATGTCAAGTGTATGCCCCATATGAGGAACTGGATTCTTGTTTTCATAGAACAGTATTTATATTCATCTGTAGAGATCCTTCATGTTGTAAATATAATGAAAATAAAAACTTAGTAGTGTACAGATGCCAGTTAAACAGAAGAAACAAATTTTTTATGTTTGAACCACCTGTTGAAGAAGAAAAGTGGCAACCAGATATATCACCTGAGCTATGTAAAACATGTTGCGTTTGTGGTGCTAAGAGCGGTAGTCACTGTGGGAAATGCAAAGTGGCATATTACTGCAGTAAGGAACATCAAGTAATTGACTGGAAATTGGGTCACAAGGAAAGGTGTTCATCAGGTTAGTTGGTTTAGAGAGGAAGTCATTGAATGTATAAGTTCGCTGCGGTTATTAGACATGAAGGTTTTCATATGTTTTGTTGAAAACAAAAATATGCCACCCACACAGAAACGAAATATCCCCATCCATCATCACTAACCCTTCCACAGTCACACTCATGAATGACCCACTGACTGTTGTGTAGTTGAGTCCTAGTGTGGGTGTAATTGTGCATCAGTGTAGCAGTATAAGAGCAAATACCGTCCACAGTAAATACACCTTGAAGGTTACTAATGTGTAGGGTTTGAAAAACTGATGCTTATAAACCTACGATTGTTTGCACGTTAAGCAAAGAGAAATCAAAACTAAAAAATTTTTGCTCAGACCAATCTAATTCAATTTGATAGTAGCATTTCACAGCATAAGCCATCTGTGAGAGTCAAGACAAGCATTGAAATCGATAAAAGAACTCCACAGACATGAGGCCTAGCACCTCTGTACATGCACTATTTCATGGATGTTGTTAAAATCAGACCACTATCAGAATAGAAGTCATCACTAAAGAGACAAATGCTCTATATGGTACCAACATAAAAGTAATTACACTGGATGGAGTTGTAGTTTCCTTACTTCTGCTGTGATAATGGGCGTCCAGGTGCGAGAGGGGGACTAGCTCTTTTGATTGGGCCCAACTGATTAGGTTCCACCTGAAGGTGGATACAGAATTCAGACACTCAAATGTGTTTTAAATAAAAACATGATAATGGCTAATGTCCAGAAATACAATAATTGTACACTCTTTACAGTTTTCCATACCTCCCTGATGATGATATGCTGTTTATTTATTACAGATATAAATGTGTTGTTGGCAGATATATTCAGCACTACAGATACAACACTGCATAGAGTTGTAAATTCTGTTGACAAAGCTGTGCACTAAATGTCGTGGTTGAACATTTAGCAGTTCTGCTTCAAAATTTAGTTGTCCTGGATTAATATACTGGTCGGCAAACCAACTGTCCTAAAGATTTAATTTGTGTGGGCAGTCTTGAACGTGCAACTTCTCGTTTTGCTCATAGATTGTCAGTGTGCTACTTTATATGTCTTTTACAGATATCACTTCTACAACATATTTTGACCGTGTAAGATCATCATCAGGAAGACAATTTTTTGTGATTGGTACACTGTACTGCTTTTTTTAGTTCATTGCTGTAATAGGAGTAGTTGTGTTTTGTTTCAGAATGGTGAGTATGGTTTCAGTGGATGGTGGGTGGTTGTTGAACGATACATTCATTCATTCATTCATTCATTCATTCATTCTATTTGGCATTCATAATTGCTACAACAGTAACACTTGTACAAGTCACATCATTCTTGAAATCCTTTAGCCGAAATGCCTAAAAAATTAGAATTTGCCAACAATAAATAAAATACAGTATTATTAATAATAATATTATAATAATATAGTTATATTATGAACAGCTATCTAAGTGTTGATGTAATTAATCTCCAGGCAAATAATAGGATAATACTTTAACATGGATCATGACTGATTCCTTCTACATCCTTTCAAGTTCGTCATTTAGTTATGCTATACAGGCTGTCCCAGGAGGAAAGGTCAATAATCTGAGAGGTCAGAGTATCAGTCATTCTAAGAAGAATGTGTATGTACAGTGAAACCTGTCTTAAACGGAATCTCAAGGGACCAGAAAAAATTTCCGCTGAAGCCAGGTTTCCGTTCAGTCAAGGTATACTATAATAACTAAACCAGGACATAAACGTATTTGAGACAAAACAAAACAACATGCTCATTAATTTATTCACACTATAATCATTGAACACATGCACACATTACACTGAACAGGAAAAAATTGCAGTACTCACTTTTTATAATTTTACTAGAACTCGAGTTTTTTACTCTCTTGGCTGCCTGACTTTCCACAAACACTTCAGCTTGAGAAATTAAGAGTAAGCGTAGTAAAGATAAGCAGCGGCACGCACACAGGGAGCCTACACAGAATAACACCTGTATGAAAACAAGAAGTAGCCGCTGCAGCACTATAGGCGTGGGGCGAGTAACCCTGAGAATTTTAAATTTTAAATTTTGAAAAAAAAAAAAAAAAATTTAAAGGAATTTTCTAAAATTGGAACTCAAGATTTTAAAAGTGGCAGTTCATGGATGTCAAAATTGATGTGTATGGGTGACAAAGATGATGTACGAATCAGACAAATATCAGCGAAGTAGATCCTGTTAGCCAATTGGGAAGACCTATGTGTTTTTAAAATTTTAAACTGGGTGCAGTGTAACAGCTACGTGAGTGTATACACCTGATGATGGCCATTTGTGGCCGAAAGGTAGTGTGGAAGAAAGCAAAACGAAAGACCTACAATAAATTGTTGCACTTAGGACGAAATTTATATAGAGTAAGCATATCTGAATCATTCTGTAGCACGGCAAACTCCTGCAGTATCTTTAAACTGTTGGCAGCATCCTGATAAGTCTTCACTCTACACTTTTCTTCTTCTATCACAATGTCATTTTCCTCTTCTTCCTCTTCCTCCTCCTCCTCCTCCTCCTCCTCTTCCTCTCTTCCTTTTTGATTTTCTCTAAAATTCTCAACTAATACATCAATATCCATTGTGTCTGGTTCTGTTTGCACATCTTTGTCTATGTTGATGTAGTCCTCAGCATTGCAGTTACTGAAAGCAGCTTCATTCATGCAATGTTGTGAGTCCTTCTGGTCATTCTCATTTTCTACACTAGGAGTAACTTCTACCGTAGAAAATCCTTCTTTTTTGAAACACTTTGTCACAGTTTCTGGTAACAACTTCTTTACTGCTTGACTTATCCAAATAACCGCATCTAGAACCGAGACAGTTCTTGCAAGTTCAGAGGCGGATGATGTAGAATCTATATTGACGAGCAAAGATTACATTAATAATTTACGATAATGGACCTTAACATTCCGAATGATGCCATGATCCACTGGTTGAGAAACACTAGTGGTGTTTGGAGGGAACCAAGCAAGTCGCACATTGGAAAGTTCGATATGGGGGTGGCATGTTGCATTATCCAAGAACAACAAAACATGCCAGTTTTGCATTTTCATTCTACCATTGAAGGCTGTTAACCATTCCTCCATGATCTGTGATGTCATCCATGCCTTTTTATTGGATCTCCACTCAACGGGAAGTTTCTGTATATCCATGTTTCGGAAGCATCGTGACTTTGCTGCCTTGCCAATCACTAAGGTTTTCTCCATTTCACCTGACATAAAACCACATAGAAAAACAGTCAATCTTTCTTTGCACAGTTTTCCTCCCAAACATTTTTCACCTTTCAGACATAGCGATTTATTCAGAAGCGCGCGGAAGAACAGTCCAGTCTCATCACTGTTCGCTATGTATTCAGGTTCATACCCCTTGATTATGGATGGCAATTTAGCTTCCCATGCCTCAATGGTCTCACTATTTACATCACTTGATTCGCCACAAAGTTCGTTAAAAACTATCCGATGCATTTTGCGAAAACTCTCCAACTGTCCATTAGATGCTTTGAATTCAGTCTTCCCCAGTTTTTCAGCGACTTTTTTAGCATATTTGTGTACCATAGGACCCGACAACCGGTGATTTTTCGCCCTCACACTGACAAACCACTCCCACACTATTTCATTAACGTCTCCGTTTGCAGTTTTCTTAAGTTCTCTTTTTATTTTTCCATTAGCACAAGTTTCCCACCGCTTCAAAATTTCCATTTTCTTCTTTAGAATCTTATACACTTGAGTGTTACTGACGTTAAACATCTTCATGATCTGCTTAACAGACAATTTATCTCGCTCACTCACATGAATCACTTTTAATCTTGTGTTAATGTCAAGCACAACTCTTGTCTTTGTTGCCATGATGACAACTGCTAGACTAAAGTAAAACTGTAGGCATAGAGCCCTTACTGAATACAATTTCCACAAGAGGAAAACAATTCTGCTGAAGCTCAGTGCAGGTAGTGCAGTACCATTAGAAGCTTATTTTAAAGAGTTAGGGAAAACAAAATTCTGTAAAATGTATAGGATGCCTAAAATTATTCTAAACGATGCATTCCGGAAGACTGGAAATTCTCCGTATAAAGGCTTATTTTGATTTCCGTTGTCCACGTTAGACAGTTTCCGTTTAATCCAGATTATTTTAACATTTTTTCCAGCCCCAAAGTCAAGGGACCTGAAAATATTTCCGTTTAAGGCAGGTTTTACTGTACATGTGTCTTATTCCAAACGGTTTCTGAGATAGAGCTATTTTATTATACAGTAGTTTGGATTTGGCATGCAGTATTGTCCTTCCCTCCCCCGTTTGAATCGGTGTGAAGCATCACTTGGCCATTGTGACTGTTGATAATGACATTGTAGGAGAGTTGTAAAAATGTCGCACACCGTCACATTTTGCCAGATATGCTGATATGCTGTATTCTCTTCTCACATGAGTTGCAAAGTGCATAGATGTTATAGTGGAAGCTTCAGAAATGTATTATACTAGGTAAACTACATAGGTCATTTCAGAAATAATGCACACAATTTTTTGTTTATGTCCATGTTTATTTTTTTTAATCTCTCTCTCTACAGTCCTTCAGTATAGTCCCCCTGCCTCTCACTGACTGAGTACCAACGTGTGGGAACCTTTACTATTCCATCCAGGACATCATCTTTGTTTATCTGTCGAATGGCTTGGATACCTGCAGCAGAAAGCCCTTCCAGAGAAGGAAAACAACGGCCTTGCATAAGTTGTTTCAACTTTGGGAATAAGTTGAAGTCTGGTGGACTCATATCCAGGCTGTAGGGAGCATGAGGCAACACCTCCCAACCGTATTGGCGCAGCTTTTCTGTTACGACATTCCCGATATGCGGGCGAGCGTTGTCATGGAGAATGATTGGCCCAGCCTCGAGCAACTGAGGTCGGTTTTTGTGCATTTTTCTGCGCAGATTTTGCATAAAGTCACGATAATAAACTGCTGCACGGAACTCTGTCATGATGATTCCTTGTTGATCATAAGCAAAGATCATTGTTTGTTTGACCTTTGATTGAGACCGTTGAAATTGGTTGTGGGGAAGGTGGACCTCTCAAGTCGCTGGACTGTGATTTCAGCTCCAGTTCAAAGTCTCTAACCCATGTTTCATCAATAGCGACAAGTCAATACAAGAATGCTTGACCTTCAATGTCGAATCTTTGTTTCAGCAAGGTTGCAATGTCGAGGCGTTTCTGCTTCTGTTCAGCAGTCAAGCAGTGAGGGACCCATCATGCAGAAATCTTTCTCTTCTTTAAATCATTTGTCAGAATTCGGAATATTGACATTAGTGGAATCCCCGTGGTTTCAGAAAGTTCCTCATATGTCGCTGACGATCTTCAAGAGCATCTGACACAAGTTTCACACTTCGTTCATCTGTTGATGTTTTTGGCCTTCCTGGCCTTGGATCATTGTTTATGCTCACACGCCTGCCACGAAAACGACTAGCCCAACGAGAAACTGTACTACGGTCCACTGCTAACTCGCCACAAACTTCACTTAAAGCACTGTGGATTTCTGTCGGTTTTTTTCCACGTAAAGTTTCGATCTTAATGTACGACCTTTGAGCTTCAACAGTCACAATACCCGAGAACCGTGCAGGATCCATTTCTAACTCAACGTTATTTAAGAACAGAGTACATTATAAATGAAACAAAATAGCGCGCTTCTTTCTCAAGCGCTGAACTGTAACTGATGTGAGGCTCACTGTTGTTGCGTCATCTAATCTGCAGTGTTGCCAACCTGTGCATAATTTATGAAATGACCCACATATACCAACATTGTCACTTGCACAGTAAATTAGAAACAGTACATAATATCTCTTTCTTATCAACAATTTTGGAACTGCATAGTGAAATAGTTCTATCTCGGAAACTGTCTGGAATGGGACACATATACATATACACTTTTTTGCTTAGAATGATCAATAATATGACCTCCCAGAATATTGACCTTTCCACCTGGGACACTCTGTATAATCCATGCAATTGAAAAGTGCCATTCAACAAATGAAGCTACCAAACATTACAGTCCAGTGGTTAGCACGCAATTTCATATTTGAGAGGTTTTAGGTTAAAATCTTGGCTCAGAGACTAACTATCCTGACTGTGTTCATGGTCTTCCTCAGTCCTTCCAGACAAGTGGCTGGATGATGCAGATGCTGTCACCAAGCTGGCAGCTGAGCCTTGGCCTAGTGATAGTAGGTGAGAGGGTGGGAGGGAATTAAAATCGGGTTTTCTGCTGCAGGACTAGAGATTCTCAGAGCAGTGGTTATGAAAAGTTCCTTCTTCTGGGCTGTAACACCATGTTGTCCGTTGAAAGTTAGCTGACATTTCAGAGGAACATGTCACATCCATTTTCATGGTTAAGAGGAAGCCAAATATGAAACCAGAATGAAGCAAGCTGATGGTACAAGTGATTACTGATGGTAGTTATGTATCATGCCTTAGGCTTATGTAGTGTTCGTAGGTAATTTAAAAGCCAGCAAAGGTTAAGTTTGCAGACTGCCAACAGCAACTGTACGTCAAATGAGGTAATGACCAATTCATCTGTTAGTCATTATTGACTTATTGTCTTTTCAATTGACACTGTATAGTCTGAGCTACCAATGGCATTGTTAAACCACAAATGAATTAATAAATCGGTGAAGCTACTCATCAACAGGGATATGCACTATGCTGCGAAAACTATGAGTCCCTTTATGTTGTACTAATTTGTTGAAGAGTTGCTTTCAAGAAATGTTCATAATGTGTATATATTAACCGTCTTTTAGTGCATACAGTTTCACTTGTCACTTCACACTACATGTTTCAGCATCATTCTGCCATCCTCAGGTGTATTAATCACGTTAAACCATTGCACTGCCTGCCATCAAGTGTCCATTTATAAAATGATATAAAATGTGTGTTTGTCATTGTTAAATAATAAATTTATATATTAAAACTTGTTAAGATCTGTCATCTTACATGTTGTAAGGTTTACCAAGTAAAAGAAATTGCAAAAGAAAATAATCCTTCAGCTAGTTATAAATGCCAAGAAATATAAATCAAAAAAGGAAATAAAAGCTTGATAAAATCAGTACAAAACAAAGTGCTAAGAGTGTCCCATCAGAATATAAGAGGACTGAGAAATAAATCAAATGGATTAATAAGCTTCATGCATTCAAGTCTCCCGCACATACTGTGCCTTACTGAACATCACATGAAGCAGCTGGAATTAGAACATTTTCACATAGAAAATTATAATTTAGGAGCTAGATATTGTAGACAAATGCTAGAGAAAGGAGGAGTGAGTATTTTTGTACATAAAAATGTGAAATTTACTAAAATCAATTTAGAAGATTATTGCAAAGATCAGGATCTAGAAGCCTATGCTTTAAGGTTAG
The DNA here is from genome assembly GCF_002891405.2 of Cryptotermes secundus. NCBI lineage: Eukaryota > Metazoa > Arthropoda > Insecta > Blattodea > Kalotermitidae > Cryptotermes > Cryptotermes secundus. The sequence goes on along the minus strand of NW_019734966.1, from coordinate 619,032 downwards.
ACTCTACTTTTTCTGATATTTGTGTACTGACTTTATATAGAGCCCCATCTGGGAATTTTGATCAATTCTTAGATAGATTACAAACCATCCTCAATGTACTGCGTAGTCCAAAAGTTGAATTTCTAATTTGTGGTGATATAAATGTAAACTATCTCATTGATAGTAATAGGAACTAAACTTAGATTCTTTGGTATTATCTTACAATCTCTCCAGTACTGTTAACTTTCCCACAAGAATTCAAAATAACTCTAAGTCAGCGATAGATAATATATTCATTGATAACTCAAAAATAAGAGACTTTACTGTAGGACCCTTTATAAATGGCTTGTCCGATCATGGGGCCCAACTCATATAAATAAATAATATTAACCTTCAGCCCAATAATCAACAATATAAAACAGTAAGGAAACTCAACAAGCATATGATAGCAGATTTTGTCACAAAATTAAGTAATGAATCTTGGGACACTGTATTTGACAGCAGTGATATTGATTCTAAATTTAATTGCTTTCTGAACACATACTTGAGGATCTTTTATTCAAGCTTTCCCTTAAAAGTAGTAAAAAACGACATTAAAAACAAAACCACCTGGATAACTGTTGGAATAGAAACTTCATGTAAACATAAAAGACATCTATATTTGGCCAGTAGGGACAGTAATGATCCAAGACTAAAAAGTCACTACAAAATGTACTGTAAAATCTTGTCAAAAGTCATTAAAGAAGCCAAACACAATAATTATAACAACCAGATTCTAAAATCAAACAATAAAATTAAAACCACCTGGGATATTGTGAAAGTTGAATCGGGAAAGAAAACTGTTAATGAAGATGTACAAAGTTTGAATATTGAAGGAAAGTCTACTAATAATCCACAAGCTATTGCGAGTGCATTTAATGAATATTTCCTCTCATTAGTTGAGAAAACATATCGTAATAATAATAATAATAATAATAATGATCCAATATACTATCTGTCACATTCCTTTAATAGTTCATTTCCAAATATAAATCTCAAATTCTCAATAATAAAGGAAATTGAAAACATTATTAAATCCCTTAAGCCCAAAAATTCACATGGATATGATGAAATTTATACCAATTTCCTTAAAGCAAGCTCTGTTTACATCAGTTCACCATTGAATCATTTGTGTAATAAATCTTTATCATCAGGGATTTTTCCGAGACGCTTAAAATACGCTGTAGTGAAACAACTTTTTAAAAAATGCGAGAGAACATGCATTTCTAACTACAGACCAATATCTATACTGACTTCATTCTCAAAAGTCTTTGAAAAAGTTATATATAACAGATTACTTGAACAATTAAATTCTAACAACATGTTAGTCAAAGAACAGTTTGGATTTAGGAAACACAAAACCACAGAAAAAGCAACCTATGAACTAACCAACGATATTTTAAATGTTCTCAATAACAGATTAATAGTGGGAGGGATTTTCTGTGATTTAGCAAAAGCTTTTGATTGTGTAAATCATGATACCTTACTATCAAAATTAAATTTCTATGGAATAACTGGTAAAGCTAATGAATGGATCAAATCATACCTCAAGAATAGGTACCAAAGAGTGGAGATAAAAAGCAAAAATTCCAGTTCTAATGCGTTTTCAAACTGGGGAATCATAAAACATGGTGTTCCACAGGGATCAATTTTGGGCCCCTTCCTTTTTCTTCTCTACATAAATGATCTATCAAAAACCATCAATAATAAATCTAAACCAGTTCTATTTGCAGATGACACTAGTATAATATTTAAGAACTCTAAAATTGAAGACTTTAAAAATGATATAAATTTTGTATTTGAAGCTTTAAATAGATGGTTCAAAGCCAATAAACTCTCACTAAATTTTGATAAAACCCATTACATACCATTCTTAACTAAAAACAGCCACCAAATTGATCTGGTCATCAGTTATGCCAACAAATTAATCTGTAAAGCACCTGATACAAAATTCCTTGGAATACATGTAGACAGTACACTGTCTTGGAAAATACATATAGAACGAACTATACCTAAATTAAGTACAGCTTGCTATGCAATGAAATCGATTAAGCCCTTTATGCCACAGGGAACACTGAAGATGGTTTACCATGCCTACTTTCATTCTATTATGAACTATGGATTAATATTTTGGGGGAACTCTTCACATAGTGTAAAAATTTTTAAGATACAAAAGAATGTAATTAGAATCATTACAGGACATAGAAGTAGAGATTCATGTAGAGATTTATTTAAGAGATTAAAAATTCTACCTCTTCAATGGCAATATATACTATCGCTTCCCTTATTTGTTGTGTACAACAAAAATAAATTTGAATTAAATTCCAATATCCATAACATGAATACTAGACAAAAATATAACTTCCATCTACCTTCATCAAACCTATCACTATATCAAAAAGGAATCTACTTTTCTAGCATAAAAGTGTACAATAGTCTCTCACAAAGTATCAAAAACTTGAGTAAAGATACTAAACATTTTAAATCAGAGCTAAAGATATATCTGCATGCTCATTCCTTCTACTCTGTAGACAAATACCTCAATGTAAATAGAGAATAATGTAGAATTAAGCTATATTAGTTTAAGATAAAATTACTTTTACCAGTAGGTATTATTTTGACTTGTTCTATGTCCAGAGGTATTAACCTACTTAGGATCTATGGAATGCAAATAAATTCAATTCAATTCACATATCAAACTCAAACACACATACGTCCAGCAATACAACGCACGCAGCCACATAATAAAAACACATCATAAGACACAGTATATACACAGTTAAAACATAAGAACGACGACTCCCATAGCGGATGAATGGCATTACACACGAGTTTGATATACAACATGTAAGATGATAGATCTTAAGTTTTAATATATAAATTTAATATTGAACAAGGATGAACGCACATTTTAGATCATTTTATATATGGACACATGATGTCAGGCAGTGCAGTGGTTTAACATGATTAATACACCTGAGGATGGCAGAATGATGCCGAAACATGTAGTGTGAAGTGACAAGTGAAATTGTATGCACTAAAAGACACACACATATACATATATACACATTATGGATATGAATCAGTGCAACAGGACACTAAAATACGTTATTCAAGAAATGTTATTAAAGTTCAGTTTGATCTTCATATTCATTAGGGATTATTCTGGATAAGTAGTATAAATAAAAATAAGGTTTGCTTTATCACTTTTTTTGTATAGGCCCCTTAACACTGCTTCATTGAAATCTGTTGAACTTTTGGAAATAGAACATGCAGATAGGAAGAGTGACCTACCCATTGTGTATACTTAGAGATTTTATATGAAGGACACAAGAATTAATTCCCTCTTTTGTTCAGTCCTGATCATGGATACTCTTCAGGAGTGCCAAAATGTTATTACATTGTGATACCAATTGGTTTGACATTTAATGAACATATTCTGATGTGCTGTGACATAACAGGAACTGTACACAAAGATGAAGAGAGAGGGGAGAGAAAAGGTGTTATGTTGCCCCAGTTTGAAATAGTGATAGAGCCTGAAGAAGAGCTGCCTGATGATTTGAGAACTGAAGAAGAAAGGGTACAGGAATTTGAGAGAATGGTTCAGGAAGGCAAGGCAGGAACTTTGCAAGGTTTGTTTTTATTTATTTTTTATTTTTTTTTTTGGAAGTGTGTCATTGTAACTTGTACAAGATAATGTACAGGCCATGAATATTGAACCACTAAGTTGGTTATTGGTAAACGAGTTGTGTATATGCTTTACCCGTGACAGCTTATTACTGCCACGTACATAAGTGCAGGCCTTACTACAGCTGTATAAAACCACATTATTTGGAGTAGGACTGTGTACTATTGAGACCATGGCAGAGTTTCAAGGCTGTTACAGCATATGCATGTAAGTTACACTCTTCACCAGGTTCTATTAAGGAGGATAAGATGGAGAGAGACGCAGCACTTATGCATACACAGTTTTATGTGGAAAATGTGAAGGGAAGAGACCACTTGAAATACCAAGACTAGATGGGCAGGTAATATTAATATGAATCTGAAAGAAATAGGATGTGGATTGGATTCATCAGGCTCAAGATAGTCCTGTAGTATGAACATGGTAATGAACCTTAAGTTTCACAAAAAAATGCAGGAGGTTTCTTTCTGTGCCAACTGTCAGCTTTTCAATGACTCATGTCTGTGGAGTTGTTTAGGTGTTCAGTCTTTTGATCACATACTGCACATCTTCACCTGAAATTTAATTTGTGACTAGTTACACAGCATGAACTGACATTCTGTTTATTTCTCATTTGTGTATAGGATTCTTAAGTTACAACTCTAACATTTAGCCTGGGAATGAATGTATTTGTGAGATTTTTAATTTTTCATTATTCATGTGTGATTCTTGAGCAGCTGTTTAAAATAACACTGGAATGCTAAACTTAAAGGAAAATATTTTTCTAGATGACATTTCAGTCGAACTACAGAAGGTAACATCACCTGAAGACAGACAGTTTTCTAAGTTCACTTCAAGGATAAAAAGAAACCCCGATCAAGTCTTGCGTTATAATAGAGGAGGTGTACCTCTCTGGATATCTACACACCACATACCAAATGAGGAGGATATTCCTCATTGTGAGTACTGTGGAACGCAGCGCCAGTTTGAATTTCAGGTCAGTAACAAGTTAGTTTGTCCTTCGTTTATTAGTAAAATCAATTTCATAGTAAAAATTTTAAGAAATGGGGACAGACCGCACTAGGATAGTTGTATAAAAATTGCATATGTAACGTTTCCCAACCTTCAATTCACAGACATGTAAGACAGCAGCTGCATTGTCAAATAGTATTCTGTAAGTCTAATTATGATTAACATTTCAAATAAATGCTGAAAAATGAAGAGATGCTGTAGATACAATAAAAACCTGCTATTAAGGATTATGCAAAGTCTGAAAACCCAGTAACTGTGAGGGACAGACTGTTTGGTTGTAAAGAGGAAACAAGAAATGAAAAAAGCACACCAGTTGTAAAGTAGCACCATTTCCAGCTTTACTGAAAGATGTATGAGGCTAAATTATATTTGAAGACTACTGGTTGAGAAATGCTGTAGTACTGAATGGAATTAGCTGGCAGGTTGGTTGTACCATGCCCAAAGGTCAGATTTTGTGTAACTTTTATATTTGAAGCTAACTGGAGCGGATGAAATATTTCTGGAGCAATTACTTACCTGGGTCTATAACTTTAGTTGAAGACCAGAATCTACCCTCTTACTAAATATATCAAATTAAAAAAATCTTTGGAGGTATTATAGGGCTCAGTGACATGTTATATTATTGATGAATTATGGTTCTACATATTGATTGTGTAAACCACTACAGAGGGAAGCCAGTGTAACTTATCTGATATAGCTCAAACCGGAGTAGATCATTGCATAAACATGCCCACACACACAGCTTAGGTAGTGGTGGATGGCAGTCTCTCAGGCTATGACTTCCTTTGTGGCTGCAAATGTCATGTACCCTACAGATTTCTAAAAAAATATAATTTCTTCATATTGATAATGGCTAGCACAAGGGGTAGTCCAAATGTAAGGAAAGGAGTCATAGTCTGAGAAAAAAAATAGTCTACATTTTGTGTGTTTACACTGTGAATTGTGTAATTTTAACTGGTAGTACAGGAATGCAGCAAGACACACTTCTGCAGCATACCCACTATCCCATTCCTTACATTATGATACAGGTAGAAAAGTTCTAGGTACATCAAACATGTAATACAAGGGCTATTCAGAAAGTAACCATCATTTATTTTAGGCAACTGAGGTAGGAGTAGGGGAGAGGTAGCATCACATGACTCTTTGCCTTCTAAACCATCACATAACTGGTCACCTGGTGTTTGTTCTTGTCTCTAAAGAGAGTGTTATGATGTGTCTTGCGATTGATAATCCCTCTAACTGTGAAATTCACACTGTTATCCATTTTCTTCACACATACATTTTTTTCTCATTGCTAATTTTGTTAACAGCTCACCGGAGATCACTTTCCAACTAGCCCTTGTGTTGAGTATTCTGTCTTTTTTTATATAATACTTTGTAAAGTGAAAGTCAACCAGATATTTCAGAGGGACAGGTCTCTTCCATCTGAAGATGAAAACTACATGCTGTTATATCCTAGAAGATAGAATTCTTCATAGCAATGGATGTCAGAACCTTAGATCTGACTAAGCAATATTAAATTGAAGTTTTAAAAAAGTTAGTTGATAATAATGAAATGTCCATACAGCAACGCAAGACAAGAGAATAACAAAAATAGCTAAAATTTGTTATATCAACTTATACTGAATCTGAGCTAAACTGTTTCAGGAATTTTTGTAACTATTGAAATAGTACAAAAGTTCTGAGATTTTGTGTTCATCTGTTTTTATGCATGAAAATTTTGTAGATTCTTCCTCAGATGCTGAATTACCTGGGACTTGACAGCACTGAGGACAGTGTGGATTGGGGAACACTGGCAGTTTACACTTGTTCCCAAAGCTGTGATGAGGGTCCAGCATACAAGCAAGAGTTTCTCTGGAAGCAAGACATCATATCCTGAAATATTCCTTTGAGCATTAGATCAGACTTTTAATATGCTGTAATTTTTATAACACTGTCTCACCTAATGTTTCCCACAATTTTGTACCTTTAAAGAATGAAGTTGTTCCAAAGTTCACTTTGCAGACTTTTTATAAATACTGTCAAGTGGTATGTGTGACAAGAATGGTGGGTTATAGTTCAGATGATTGGATTTATTAGCACTTCAGTTACAATCTGTCTTTTATCACATTTAAATACAGTGCTATTGCTGATTTACACACATTGGTCCCCTCCTGGTACCACAATTAAAACACAGGAACTAGCGCTTCAAATCACTCCAAATAAAGTCTTCTAATTGCACTTTAAATCTTCACAAGTCGAACTTTCCGTGGCTGTCTTCTACTGAGAACTCAGAACTCTGTCACTCACTGCCTTGGTTAATCTTGGGAATCTCATATATCCATGGCGTGGACCATACAGAAAACGGTCTCTACTGTTGAGGTTTGTTTACCAAGCCGTTGCATAGCAGCGGTCATGGCGCAGACCCCATAGAGCAGTGTTTCTTAACCACCGGACCGCGGCCCGGTACCAGGCCCTCGTGTTATAAAAAACAGAATTTACCGGGCCGCGATCTCACAAAGGTTGAGAATCACTGTCTCTATTGTTGCGTAATGTACCGTGTTTACAGAGCTCCTGCATGGCAGTGCATTGATCAAATCCTGGTGCATTGCTCCCGCTGCTTCCTCCTTAGGGACACTTGTCCCAGGCAGCTCCCTGATAGGGTTCCAGTTAGTCCAGGTTCTCACCATAATCCAAAGTTTTCTCTCTCTGTCTGTCTGTCTCTTCCAACAATGGGGGCTATAACTTCTGGAGTGGCTGGTGCTCCCACATATCCAGTTCTTACACTAATGCTGCTGCTTTCTCTGCTTCGGAGGGGGTCGACATCTCCACAATGTCCAATCCTTGTATTCTCAGTCCAGAGGGCACCAATCCCCGCACACTGTCCAGTCTGTCACCTTCCACAACCCACTGAACATCCCGCATGCTCTCTTCACAAAATCAAGTCTGAAAGCCTTCCTGTTGATTCTGTCTGATGTCCTCTTGATCTTAACCTTTAACATACGGACTTTGAAAATTGCCAGGAACCCCCTGCGGCCGGTATTTAAATCACCCTGATTAATTAAATTTGCAAACCGTCAGAAAAAAATCCATATTTTCCGTTCTATGCAACATAGAAGTAAAAACTAAAAACAACCTGAAAGACAATAAATTTTTCTACATGTACACAGAAGAGCAATTTATACAAATGAAAATTAACTGTGATTATTTTGTCGTGAATTGCAAAATATAATCTTTATTGTATATGTTATGAAATTCTAAAGGACTTACCCGCTGTTTTTTCTTCAGCCTTGAATCATGGTGATATTGTAAATATAATCACACTATATACTTGTACAATAATATTTTGTTCAGACTGTACGCGAGTTTGAACTGCGTCACTTCACAGTTTATGATAACTCGCACTCGATGCGTGTGTACTACTTCTCGAAGCAGTCTAACATGCATAGCGCAACCCACGTCTCGAAGCAGCCGAACACACACAGCGTAATGTCACACTTTTTACAGTAGTAGAGCGTGCTTCTGCGCTTCTTATTCTGAGAACATATACGTCTTAGTTTCCCTTTGATTGGCCAGTGTTGTGAATGTTTCACCTCCAGTCGACTCAGTTGGGGCTCCAGCTAACCTTGGCCTCCCCCGAGAAACACCACTGACCATGATATTCGCCTTGTGATATTCAGCTTTGAGACTTGGTGATATTGTAAATATAACCACTCTATATACAATAATATTACTGTAGGCGAGTTTGAACTGCATCACTTCACAGTCACTTCATTATGATAATCACACTGACGTGCGTGGCACTTCTCGAAACAGTCCACTTCACACAGAGCAAAATCACACTATTTACAATAGAAGAGAGTGCTCCTGCTTTTCTTATTTAGTGAAACACACAACGTCTTTGTTTCCCTTTGGTTGGCCAGTGTTATGACTTTTTCAAGTCCAGTCAACTCAGTTGGGCCCCCTGATAAATTTGGCCTTCCCCCGAGAAACGGCACTGACAGTGATATTCAGCTTGTGCGATTGAAGAATCATCTTGGAGGAGGGGGGTTTCTAGCAAAATCGAATAAATGATGTTGATTGACAAAGCAACACTCTCACCTGTTGGTAATATTCGCAAAATAGTGATGCAAAGTAATTATAATACTAGTTGAAAAGAGTNATATATATATATATATATATAAAGAAATATATGACAGTCTGACACTGACTGTCTAACTGATAATTCGCCACTGAAAACCAATCCTTGAAGGCGTCAGACTTCCTCGAAGGCTCTGCAAGCGTTCATATGCAAGCACCGATAAATATTTCCTCAGTTCTCGAAACAAAGCTGGGCTATATTTGGCTGACCAGGTCATAGACAGTCATATCTAAACGTAAATAGTATCAAAACCAGTACTGTGATAAACAATTTCTTTGTTCAGAGCTAAGGAATGAACCACTGACATGACCTCACATAGGTTTGTTTTGGTTTCCAACCCAAGGTCAAACTGCCAGCACTCCCAAAGAGAGCACGTGTCCTGCGACCTATATACAGGTCATTCAGCCAACTCCGGTTCCTGCTTGCGACCTGTGTATGTGACATTCGGACATTAAAGGTTAAGATGCAGTTGCTGCCTTGTGCCTGGGTTCTTTATTCTCATTCTGCCTTGTAGCTGCTGTCTCTGGCCTTGGTCCCTTATGCCATTGTTGGATTCAAGGCCTTTCCACAGTCTCTTACCATCCTTTCGGGGTTCCTTGTTCTGCCTGGTTCCTGGTCCATTCTTTCCTGACAACATTTTCCCTGCACCATGCCTCTTGCACAGTGGGTCATCTTCCTGCCAGCGACGGTCAATCTCTTCTGGGATTCACAAGTTGCCTGGCTCCTTCCCTTCGGCTTCTGACAGCACCCCATGGCCAGATTCTGGTCCCTATGCTGCTTCTTCAGTCCTCCGACTGGCATCACTGTGGCTTCTTCCTTGGGGACTTCTGATGCTCCACTATAGAATGCATCAGTCTTGGATCCAGCTGAATCTTCTCAGTATATGCCTCCATCTCTGGGCAATCAACCTTCATGTGCACTATCCAGGCATTAACTATGGACCTTATTTCCTCTTGGCCAGATTTAATTTCTTCTTTATCTCCTTTAGCTTTATGTTCATTATTTCCTTTAGAGCTTCTCAGTTGGCATTTCTTGATCAGTTTTCCTGTTGGCGTTCCTGTCCTCTTTCATTTCATTCATGTTCTTGATTGGTTCCTATTTCAACCAGCAGGCGTGACATCATTTGTCTCCATAATGTGGCGATATACTACCCAATGCAACCATAAATCTAATGTAATATAAATTCTTTTGCCATTTCCAGTTTTCACGAGTTTATGGCTTCATGACAAGTGACACCAAATTGTCACGTATTTACGGCTGTAACCACTGTTGAAGAATCCAATAACAATCTTAAGCTACCAACTTCTAACACCAAATGTCACATGCCGGGTGGTACATAGGATGAGAATGACGGGTTCTGTTTTGGATGATTACATTTATTTGGACTTAGGTTACATTGTCACTTGATCACATTTAAATACAGCGCTATCACTCATTTGCACACACTGGTCCTCTCCTGGTAACACAAAACACAGGAACTAGTGCTTCAGATCACTCCAATTATTACACATATATTACATATGAATAAAGACTTCTAATTGCATTTTAAATCTTCACACATTGATGAACTTTCCATGGCTGTCTCGTACGGAGAACTCAAAACTCTGTCACTCACTGTCTTGGTTAAGTCAAGGGTAGAGTCAGAGTTCAATGTAAAATACCTGGGTGTAATCTTCGATAAGAGGATTGAAGTCAAAGTCAAAGTCACATTGCACCTGACGGTAAGTCAGTCTGCCTGTCTGGGGCTCATGACCAGATGTTTTCTTCTTATATGAAAGTTGCTGTCCTGTCCATTTGGGGTGCCCTCTCTGACAAGAGGTCAGGTCTATCATTTGTCAGTCAGAGTCTGTATTAGCAAGTCCATTGTCAGTATTTACATATATTTACAATTTAATCTTAGCCTTAATTCCTACTTCTATGTACTATATATACAAGGCGTATGTCAGTTCAGGCTCAGCACAGCAGATTATGTCCTATTTCTAGTAGTATTCGCTACCATGGCAGTCTAGTCACTTGAACGGTCATATGCCTGACTGCCACCAAGTTTAAGGCTCTTATACTTTCTGTGTCAGGCTTCGTCTGTTGGCTCCTTAGTCAAAGTCACATTGCGACTGACGGCCGGTCAGTCAGTCAGTAAGTCTTGGTGTCAAGCCCGTTTTACAGTTATGGTCTTGTTTTTTGTGGGGCGCCCTCTGATGAGAGGACGGGTCTGCCATTCCTACATTCTACTGGCTCTTGCCAGCACAGTCTTTCTCGGGTCCAAGTACCTTGGTACCCACAACCATATTTTACTGTCTCAGATTTGAGACTTCCTGTTGGCTCCTTAGTCAAAGTCAAAGTCATGTTGTGACTGACGGTCAGTCAGTCTGTCTGTCTGTCTATCTCGGTGTGAAGCTCATGACCAGTTCCCCCCCCCATATGAAAGTTACTGTCCTGTCCATTTGGGGTGCCCTCTTTGACAATAGGTTGGGTCTGTCATTTGTCAGTCATAGTCCATATTAGTAAGTCCATTGTCAGTATTTACATATATTTACTAATTTAATCTTAATTCCTGTTTCGATAAACAATATATACATCTCTGTCAATCCAGGCTCAGTACAGCAGATTATGCCCTATTTCTAGTAGTATTTGCTACCATGGCAGACCTCTGCTAATCCAGGCTCAGTACAGCAGATTATGCCCTGTTTCTAGTAGTATTCGCTACAATGGCAGTCTAGTCACTTGAACGGTCATATGCCTGACCGCTACCAATTTTGAGCCTCTTGTACTTTATGTGTTGGGCTTTGCCTTGTCTGATGTTGCAAACATTCTCATTATCATGATTTTATATGACTTCTGCTTGTTGCCTGCCTAATTTTGTTATATAGTCATATATGTATGGGAGTCTGAACGCCATGTGCAAATCGTGGACCAGTTTGCGCCTTGGAAAATTGCCATTGGTGTGGAGAACCTTATTTTGTAGGTGCTGCAATTTCATTAGATGGGTATCTGCCGCGAATTCCCAGGCGAGACTAACATAAGTCATTACGGGTCTAATGAGAGCTTTGTGGAGAGTCAGTTTAATATTAGTGCTCATTCACTTACTTTTGAATAGGGAATATCCTCTTAATGAATGTTCTGAAGGCTTTGGCTTCGATCATTTCTATGTTCAATCTCCATGTAACTCTCCTATCAAAAATTACACCTACATATTTTGCGCTATTTACAAATGGAATATTTCGTCCCTATAGAGCAGGCATGTCAAACTCAACTTGTATAGAGGGCCACCTCAGCCCTATAAATAATACTCCAGGGCTGCACTTCAAAATAGAAATATACATTAGATTTTGATACAAGGAAATTTAATTCTATTTATTATTTAGGAATAATTTCAATATAATTACCTAAAGTCACATATCTTACAGTTTTAAAAAGCAAGAGAATACAATTTTTGATGAGTATGAAACAAACATATACAAGAAAACTCGTTGATAATTTAATGTTTAATTATAACCTTTATACGTTCATCACAATATAACATCAGCACCTGTCGCTGTGTGAAAATAAACTGAATGACAATGTACAAGAGACTACCAGACTAGTAGGAAGGTCTATCTTGTCTCAATGGTCATAAAAGTGAAAGTTTGCTAGCAGCCCATTAGACAATGGCTGGGGGTTGCAAGCTAGTTTTGAAGGTAGAAATACTTTGCACTTGTGTGTCAGTTGCCACCCTCCTTGCATTCTTACTACGCCTCCAAAAGGGATTCTTGAAAATACTTGGGGTGGTGAGGCTGTGCGGATTTTAGTGCATTACCCTTCTGAAATATAATAGTTTGTCCTTCATGAACTTTAAAAACCGTTAGTTGGACAAACCCTTTGCAGCCTGCTAATTTATGTCTGCGTGAGACTTCTTGTCTTCTGGTCTGCTGGAAAATTGTCTTTACAAAAAATATTTCTACTAAAATTTTAATATTGATTTTAATATCAATTAGTTAGTTAGTTATTTAGAGAGGGTGGGTTTCCCCATGCACCGCGACCAGTTTGATCTATTGTGCTTCCCTCTATGATATTCTACCAGTCTCTATACCCTATCAATACTGGTGCTTACCATCGGTCCCGACCAAGCCAGCGAGTTCGGCCTCTGCTGGCTTGGCGGTATCTATAATGCTTCCCCCATTTATCAGAGGCGTTAGAGACTACTATTGGGCGGGAAATGTCCTTGAATTTGGCTCAGTGACCTCCTTAGAAGATATGAGGTTCTTTTACATGCCGTAAAGCTACGACATGGGACCCATGGCTTAAAGTCCCTCCCGGAGGACTTGTTCCCTGAATTTTTCCACCCTTAAAAATTCCACGACCTCGGCCGGGTTTGAATCTGCGTACTACGAGTCATGAGGTGGGAACGTTACCTCTAGACTACGGAGGTTGCTTTAATATCAATTAGCTCTAAAAGTTGAGGGGCCGCAAATTTGACACGGGTGCTTTAGAGTAAGACTAGACTTAGGCGGTCAATGACTACAAGAGAAGTAGACCCCCTGAGTCTTATCTTCATTAATTTTAATGTTCCAGTGCTCAAACCAGGTCTCCATTGAGCTGAGACCGCTCTGGAGTTTTCTGACAATAAATCCCTCCTTGTGATCTGTTGCATACAGACAGGTGTCATCCGCAAAGAGGGCCAGGTGAACACCATGAGTTTGGGGGGCATCATTAATGTACAGATTGAAAAGAGTAGGGGACAGTACCGAACCTTGTGGCACTCCTGCTTGCATGCAACTGAGATTCTTGGGAATTTCATTATATAGCCACGGCACGGGCCATACAGAAAACAGTCTCTCTGTTGTTGAGGTTTGTTTACCTAGTCATTGCATAGTAATGGTCATGGCATGAACCCCATAGAGAACAATCTCTGCTGGTGCATAATGTACCGTGTTTACAGGGCTGCTGCCTGGTGCACCGCGCCCTTCGTCTTCCTCTCCTCTTTTCTACTGATTACTATTATATTATTAGTATTACGAAGAGGAAGGGCACAGCGCAATCGTTACTGGCTCTATTGTCGGTTCGCACGCTCCCCTAGATGGAGATGGGGTATCCAAGCTAGGAGGAGGAAGCTACACTCAGTTCAGTGGCTAAGATAAAACAAATACAATTTTAATAACAAAATATACAGTACATAAATAACAAAAAAGACACTTTGACCCAAAAAAAACAGACAACCTATTTCGCGACGGCACCCCTTGTGTCGATGCTAGAAATATCAGGCCATACAAATGCAAGTCTAAATTCTGAGACAAAATAAAACCCCAAACCAAAATTTAATACGCGCGTCGCAAGCGTTCGTGCAACGACTTGCGACCGCCGGCAGTCCTTACCGGCCAGCAGATAACACCAAAGGGAATTTAGAGCAGCCCCAGCCGAAAGCAATATTTTCCACCACAAACCTGCTGGCTAGTAAACAACCTTCCAAGTCGACTTGGTCTAAGAGACTGCACTGTACAAGTCTCCCCTTCACAAGAGGGTACATGGGACCACGTGACTGACGTCAGGGTACCGCATGGTGGGGATGGAATCCGTCACAGGAAGGATGATGACCTCATCGTGAGCGGGCTAAGGCTTAGCACGGCTCACTATCCCCCCCTTCTCGAAGAGCATCTCACATCTAATCTCTCGCACACAGAGCTCCTCAAGAGTTCCAATGCTCTACACATATCACCCGCACAGTGTGTCCAGTTTCCGCCCTAAATCCTCCGAAGACACATGCCGAAATAGAAGTCCCTTCATCGTATAGGGCTCCTCGGGGTCCTACTCACTCCCTTCACTTTGCCAGCTACACGCTTGGCACCTTTGACAAGGAGTCCAGAGTATATCCATACAGTGCACTCGGCGTACCGAAATAGAAGTCCCTTCTTCATATAGGGCTCCTCGGGGTCCTACTCACTCCCTTCACTTTGCCAGCTACACGCTTGGCACCTTTGACAAGGAGTCCAGAGTATATCCATACAGTGCACACGGCGTACCGAAATAGAAGTCCCTTCTTCATATAGGGCTCCTCGGGGTCCTACTCACTCCCTTCACTTTGCCAGCTACACGCTCGGCACCTTTGACAAGGAGTCCAGAGTATATCCATACAGTGCACACGGCGTACCGAAATAGAAGTCCCTTCTTCATATAGGGCTCCTCGGGGTCCTACTCACTCCCTTCACTTTGCCAGCTACACGCTCGGCACCTTTGACAAGGAGTCCAGAGTATATCCATACAGTGCACACGGCGTACCGAAATAGAAGTCCCTTCATCGTATAGGGCTCCTCGGGGTCCTACTCACTCCCTTCACTTTGCCAGCTACACGCTCGGCACCTTTGACAAGGAGTCCAGAGTATATCCATACAGTGCACACGGCGTACCGAAATAGAAGTCCCTTCATCATATAGGGCTCCTCGGGGTCCTACTCACTCCCTTCACTTTGCCAGCTACACGCTCGGCACCTTTGACAAGGAGTCCAGAGTATATCCATACAGTGCACACGGCGTACCGAAATAGAAGTCCCTTCATCATATAGGGCTCCTCGGGGTCCTACTCACTCCCTTCACTTTGCCAGCTACACGCTCGGCACCTTTGACAAGGAGTCCAGAGTATATCCATACAGTGCACACGGCGTACCGAAATAGAAGTCCCTTCATCATATAGGGCTCCTCGGGGTCCTACTCACTCCCTTCACTTTGCCAGCTACACGCTCGGCACCTTTGACAAGGAGTCCAGAGTATATCCATACAGTGCACACGGCGTACCGAAATAGAAGTCCCTTCATCGTATAGGGCTCCTCGGGGTCCTACTCACTCCCTTCACTTTGCCAGCTACACGCTCGGCACCTTTGACAAGGAGTCCAGAGTATATCCATACAGTGCACACGGCGTACCGAAATAGAAGTCCCTTCATCGTATAGGGCTCCTCGGGGTCCTACTCACTCCCTTCACTTTGCCAGCTACACGCTCGACACCTTTGACAAGGAGTCCAGAGTATATCCCTACAGTGCACTCGGCGTACCGAAATAGAAGTCCCTTCTTCATATAGGGCTCCTCGGGGTCCTACTCACTCCCTTCACTTTGCCAGCTACACGCTCGGCACCTTTGACAAGGAGTCCAGAGTATTTCCCTACAGTGCACTCGGCGTAGACACGTGTTCGATCCACAAACGTTCCGGCCATTCATGGCTGACCGATGAGATGTTTTCTTCCTCACTAGCTCCTGCCGCTGTCCGATAAAGGGCCCACACGGACAACAGCACCGGAGCCGGGAGAGCTTTCACTTGATGCGAGTCGACACGACTTGGCTGGCGGATAGTTGACGCTGCGGGGGAGGGGTTGCTTCCGAAGATCGCCATTTCCATCCCACCTAGGATAGGCAATGGAGGGAACTAGGATACCCTCCTGCTCAAAAGAAGAATTGTACAGTTAACTAACACTGAAATACATCCTTTAGCAAGTTAATAGCAAGTAAATACATCATTTAGTTATAATGATACTAAATAATACATCATTTAGAAACATCTGAATGACAGACCAAACCAATACACAACGTAATCACTCAATTGAAATATGTCTCTTCAATTGCGAGACATGTGCCTTCCTGACAATCACTCCAGTATCTGAATTTGCCAACTGAACTGTTACCGGCGAAAGGAATCTTACAATCTTAAGTGGTCTAGACCACCTATAGTCCAACTTGGCGGAACGCTGCTGGGACTTCGAACTTAACGGGTGCGTTCTCACTAGGACCAAATCGCCCACACGAAACTCTGCTCGCCTCCTCCCTGCGTCATAGCGAGCAGCAACCCTGGCGCGGGCCTTTCTCAAATTATTTAAGGCCGTCTCCCAGAATTCCTCCCTACTCCTAGCATCCTTATCTAGGTCCAGTTCGGACAATTTCCATTTTAGCCCCAAGGGATGGTTCAATTCTCGACCGAGAAACAGCGAGGCTGGAGTCGCTGCAGTCGACTCGTGCCACGCTGAGTTGAAGGCTAGAGCTAGCGAGGACAGATGTTCGTCCCAGTGCGTATGCTGGGAGTTATGGTAGATAACTAGCGCCACCTTCAAGTTGCGGTTGAAGCGTTCAACCTGGGACGCCTGAGGATAATAAGGGGAGGTGGTAATATGGCGAATGCCCCAGGAAAAACACAAATTGTAAAAGCTTCTCGATTTGAATACCGCAGCATTGTCTGACACAATCGACTGCGGCACTCCAAACGATGGAAAGAACTTCTCCATTAGACAGGTCTTCACGACCTCCGACGAGATTCTCCTGACTGGATACATACAGACAAATTTCGAAAATCCGTCTAACACCACCAACACGGCGATATTTCCTTTTCGACTCCTTACGATAGGACCCACAAAGTCTATGAATACACGCTCGAGAGGGCGTGTCACTACTTCACTACTATGAAGGCCCACCTTGGTATCAGGAGCCGGTTTAGCTCTCTGGCAATCCTCACATCGCCTCACAAATGCGTAAACCTCGCGCCTCATGTCTGGCCAGAAAAAAACCTTACTAATCCGGTTCAGCGTCTTCGTCATTCCTAGGTGCGCGCTCAAGTGAGAGCTATGAAAATACTCCAGCACCATAGGTCTCAATGACTCGGGCAGAAGATAGCGCCTTCCCCGTCCTCGCGAAGGGTGATAAACTAAGGCGCCATTCAACAACTTGAAGTTTTTCACAGTTGAATCTCCTTGGGCTACCTTCCGATAAATATCCGTACAGAAAGGATCCTTCTTCTGATGTTCCCTGATGGACTGGAAGGCTTCGGGTAGATGTCCCAAGATTAACCCTGAAAACGTAACTCCTTCACCCGGTTCCTCATATTGTCTCGTAAGACAATCCGCCACGACATTAGCCTTGCCACTTATGTGGCTCACTCTAAACTTAAAGGGCGCCAGACGCAAAACCCATCGTCCAATTCTGCCCAACTCCTTGGCGTGGCGCAGCAACCATGCCAACGCTTGGTTGTCCGTGAACAGAGAAAACTCCTTATGCTCAAGGTAACTCCGATATTTCTCGCAGCCATAAATCACTGCGAGGCACTCCCTCTCATGAATGGAATACCTACGTTCCACTGCTGACAGCAGCCGACTACTATATGCAATTGGAGCCAGATCTTCACCGATCTTCTGGTGAAGAACCGCGGAAATAGCACAATCACTAGCATCGCAGATTAAGGTAAACTCCTTAGAGAAGTCGGGGATTTGCAAGACTGGAGGCGTGGTTAAGGCCTCCTTGAGCTGTTTAAACGCATTCTGCTGAACGTCACCCCAGACAAAGCGAGCATTCTTCCGCTTCAATGCGTGAAGAGGCTCCGCAATCTGGGAGAAACGATCAATAAATCGACCATAAAATCCCACCATACCAAGAAATCTGCGCACGGCCTTAATGTTCTTAGGAGGGGGGAACTGTCTGATAACCTCCACTCGTTCAGGCAATACCTGGATTCCTTGGCCTGACACTAGGTGTCCCAAAAAGGGAATTTCTTCTTGAGCCAAACGAAGTTTCTCTCGATTTAGCGTAAACCCAGCCTTCTCTAGCCTACGAAAAATTTCCTTTAAATGGCCTACATGTTCTTCAAAGGAACTAGAGTAGACTACTAAATCGTCCATAAAATTATAGACAAATCTATGCTTGAGGTCGCCAAACAACGAATCGACTACTCGAGAGAGCACCTGGCAACCTACGCTTATGCCCATGGGCAATTTCGTAAACTCGTAAAGCCCAAAAGGCGTACAGAAGGCCGTAGCCTTACGGCTCTTAGCCGACAATGGAATCTGATAATACGCCGAATTCAAATCTAAGACGGAAAAGATTTTCGCCTTACTGAAGTTGGCAAAGGCGCACTGGATATTTGGCATGGGAAATGCATCAAAGACAACCTTCTTGTTCAGTAGCCGGTAGTCCACTACCATGCGGTAGCCACCACCCGGCTTCGGAACAAGAAACGCTGGACTTGCGTATTGAGAATAACTTTTTCTCACCACGCCTTTGTCCATCAAATCTTGGACGATTTCCCTCAATGCTTGCATACGTGGAGGCGAACACTGATATGGCCTGGAGCGAACTGGAATGTTGTCACTCAAATCCAGCTGACAGACCATTTGCTTCACCGTACCCAGCCTATCGGAAAACAAGGCAGGAAAACTTCGCATCAACTTCGCAATTTCAGCGGAATTATCCGACCCACCGGGTATCGACCCGCACAGGAGTTTCTGCAATGCGTCATAGGAACACGGGAATTCCTGCGACTTACACTTGCCCAAATCCATGGACTCGAAGTCGAACTCGCTCTCAGGCTGGAAGAGAAAATAATATTTACGGGTGGAAAAATCTATTCGCACTTGTGCGAACGTCAAGAAATCAACACCCAAAATACACGGAACGGGGCAGTCATCTAAGACTAAAAACCCAAACTTCCAAGAAAAGGAATGTATCTTAATTCCCAACACGCAGACCAGCGAGAGAACACACGATTCCCCGTTCGCCAGCAGACATCGTTCCTCCGTTGTCTCGACGGTATAAGGCAGGTTCGATCCTTTAATAGTATCCAAGACATCGCGTCTTATAAAGGATCGCGAGGAGCCGGAATCTAACATCGCTGGTAAACAAAAGTCCCCAATACGTACAGTCACGAAGGGAGAGGGCCGCGAATCCCTAGGAAAGAAAACTCTGCGAGGTGGACTTAGATTCGGCACTCGGGACCCACCACTTACTCCCGCGCGCCGAGATCGTTTCCCGAACTTCCGGGAGCCCGCCTCTGGTGAGGCCTAGATGGACAGTCACGCAAATTATGCCCAGGAGCTCCACATCCCCAGCACCTGCGTCTAGAATCGGCCTTGGCAGCAGGTGTCTGGCCTATTACCATACCACTTGCAACCGGCCGGGAGACACACCCCTGTTGAGCGGAGGCAGTCGTCCGCTTACGCTGGTTCTCGACCGCCACTGCTTCCGCTACAGTAGTAGCGAGGGAAAACAAATCTTTAATAGACTCGGGCCGAGTTGCAAATAACAAATACGATTTTACCTTGGGATGTAAATTCTGCAGCATACGCTGCACTAACTGAGCTTCCGAGCCAGAAAATCCTAGGATATCCGCCGCTGCCACCACTGACATGACGTAACTATTCAGATCTTCCCCTGGAGATTGGAACCTCTCCAGGACATGCGACGCTAGAAACCGTTCCTTCACACGACAAGGAAGAAACGTGGAAATTATTTCCGTTTGAACCAGTCCCCAGCATTGGGTCGTCCCTACGTGTGCTCCCAGGATTTGCGTAATCCTTCCCGACGTTCTGCTAACCAGAAGCGCCATGAACTCAGAATCTGAAACCAATTTTAGGTCAAAAACCCCTTTTGCCCGGATCAAGAAAGTTAAAATTTCTTCCGGGTCTGTAACAGACAGTACCGGAATAGCCGAAATTAAATCGGTCGCCAACTTAAGTTTGACCTTACTTAAACAGTACCCCTGATAACCCACAGAATCAGTACTTTGCAAAACTGGCTTCGTAACTACAGACGACTTAGCTGTACTTGGAAAAGGCAAGCAGGGCTCGATGGCCGTCCATTTTTCCTTAACTCGTTTCCGCAAGTCATCCAGCGTTCCGTCAGTAGACAGGCCCAGTTGACGGGCCAACTCCTCCGCCTGCTGCTTGGACAAGTCGTAAATCCACGCTAACGGCATCTCATACAAGCATGGAACACAACAACAATAACGTTAGTACAAATAGCAGTACTCTCTATCCGAGCCAGCAACACCCTGTTCCAAAAGTACGTACACTCAAACACTACGTCTCCTAACCAGGACAGGGACTTCGAAACAAAAGAGAATCTCTCTCTTAACTGAACCACGCTCTGCTACCATCTGCACCGCGCCCTTCGTCTTCCTCTCCTCTTTTCTACTGATTACTATTATATTATTAGTATTACGAAGAGGAAGGGCACAGCGCAATCGTTACTGGCTCTATTGTCGGTTCGCACGCTCCCCTAGATGGAGATGGGGTATCCAAGCTAGGAGGAGGAAGCTACACTCAGTTCAGTGGCTAAGATAAAACAAATACAATTTTAATAACAAAATATACAGTACATAAATAACAAAAAAGACACTTTGACCCAAAAAAAACAGACAACCTATTTCGCGACGGCACCCCTTGTGTCGATGCTAGAAATATCAGGCCATACAAATGCAAGTCTAAATTCTGAGACAAAATAAAACCCCAAACCAAAATTTAATACGCGCGTCGCAAGCGTTCGTGCAACGACTTGCGACCGCCGGCAGTCCTTACCGGCCAGCAGATAACACCAAAGGGAATTTAGAGCAGCCCCAGCCGAAAGCAATATTTTCCACCACAAACCTGCTGGCTAGTAAACAACCTTCCAAGTCGACTTGGTCTAAAAGACTGCCCTGTACAAGTCTCCCCTTCACAAGAGGGTACATGGGACCACGTGACTGACGTCAGGGTACCGCATGGTGGGGATGGAATCCGTCACAGGAAGGATGATGACCTCATCGTGAGCGAGCTAAGGCTTAGCACGGCTCACTGGCATCGTATTGATCAAATCCATTACAATGGGTTTGATGCTCAGTCTCATCAAGTGGGATTTGTGGTGGACAAAGTGGCGCTGGGGCAGGTTTTCTCAGAGTACTTCAGTTTGCCCTGCCAATCATCATTCCACCAATTGCTCCACAATTATCTGGGGCTAGTACAATAGGCCAGAAGTGGCCGCAGTACAAGGGACTTAGTCCCACCCCACTAGCAATAAAAAATCCATTTCGATATGTTATCCCTGAAAGCTAAGAAATATAATTTGTGGTTATCTGGGATATTCCCCTCAATGCTAATGTTCTAGACATGTTAATTAGCAATTTATATCCGTTGAACAATAAAAAGATATTTGCTTCCTATGATGGTGTTTTACTTCAGAAGTGAACAGAGATAGGATATTTCTGTCTCCACAGAGAGGATATTTCTGTCTCCACAGAGCAAGTGATTTAGCTGAAGGCGTAACTTATTGGATGTGTGCATCAACAAATGTCACTAAATGAACATATGAGATGTCATGAAAACATTTCCAGACAGATCTGTTTTTCTTTATACTTATTGTTATTTCATCGTGTTCCCTGATAGACTTGGGTCGAGTGATTCTGCCATTACTGGAAGCATGTATGTAATCCTTTTTCTAAACTCTGCAAATGTACACTGAGATTTTTCTCTTTTGCTATTTTCTTACCTCATATGAACTGACTTCTGAGAAGAATAAAAGTCTCAGAGAGCTAGATCCAGAAGGGGAGTACAAATAGTGGTTTATGAGGTTTCCTACAAAGAAGGCAGAAGATTTTCACATACCATTTGTCAGGACTTACCATGCATCTTCCCCTAAATGCCAGAGAATGGCTATCTCTATATGGTGATTTACACTGTGTTCCTGTGAGACAAGTCTTAGATAGTTCTCTTAGTGTCAAATATTATGGTCTGAACCCTTTTTGGTCAACATATCAACATATACCTTGTTTTCAGTGTGGATACCATGTACCATTCTCTCAGTGATGATATCAGGTCTAGTCATATGCTATCAGAATGATAAGATTCAGTTCAAACAAACTGTGTAATATATGGACAGAATAAACAGCCACAATGCAGAAGGCCAAAGCTGCTGGTTACTGGCAGTCAACATTTTTAGGAGAACCACATGTATGTTATGTTCATCTGTTACCTGTTCATCTGTTACTTGTTCATCACTTGAGATTCACAGAGGCACACTGTGGTTAGAGTACAATATGTCTCAACAAATTAGAACCAGAATCAATCCAATTTCACAGACTCACAATTATAGCAGAACTTCTGATTATTGGACAGATTAAGAAGCTTTTCTTCTGCCAGATCACTATCACTGATTTATTCAAGAGATGTGGTAAAAGGGATCCTTACTCAAGTGTCAGCAAGGAGCTATCCCTGTAACAGGCCATGGAGGCCCATGGGGTTGTGATATGTTAAGGCTCACACATTTTCTAGACAGTTGGCTCACAGATGGTGGTGAGGTTGTCAGCCTTACATGCTGGCTACTCTTTAACCCCAGGAAGATTACTGGTATTCATTTCTGTTAGAGGCTGAGGCAACCCCAGGGCCATGGTGCGGCTGGAAGGATTAGATCAATTGAAAAATCCAGTGACCTTCCAGCTTGTAGCATAGTTCCTCAACCAACTATGCTACAGCATGCCTCAGCAAAGAGCTAGTCAGAATACTTCATTCAGTTGTGGTTTTCAGATTTTCTGAGTGCATAATAACACTCTTAACAAAACTTTTGGTCCCAGTGTTAATACTGAATCTGAAGTGATTTAACCAAATAGAGGGAAATTTGCAAAGTTTCTGAATTTTGATCTGCTTCTCCAGAGAGTTGACTTCTCTGGAAAGGACTAGACCTTTTCTTACAAAATAGCCACTTCTGTTCCCTGCAGTGAAATGTTCATTGAGGTACACCAAAGAAATCACAGAAGTTTGATCTATGAAATGCTGAAGCAGGACTCACTCCTTTTCACACACAAACATTTCAATTAAATCCTGAATTTCAGTAACCCTGGTCAGAAATTTCCCTCTTGATAACCCGTGTATATCCACTCCTGCATACACCTTTGTTGCGTAGTGCTCAATCAGTTAAGCACCTGGACAGTGTTAACTTTTAACTTTTGTACGAAGCAGAAGTGCAGAGTGTTTGGACCCAACCTCTTAGCACAGCACTTTGAATACAGTGATTCAATGACCTTGCTAAACCAAATAGATAGCCCAGGTGACAACAATCAACGTTATCTTGCAAATAAGAAGTGTGTTTAATGTCGAAGTGTGTCCGAAGAATTCAGTGACTAGAAATGATATATGAATTCATCTTTATGATGAGTACTGTGAATAGTGAAATATTTTGCAACATGGCTGGAACACTTTCAGCACAAATAGCTTCTATAAGGTCCAATGAAAGGCTTTTAGAATTGGAAAATTTGTTCACCATAGCCTTGTCAATGGCCTGCTTTGTTTCTTTCAGAGGTTCACAAAAGATAAATTCTCATTGACATCATTCGTATGTATGTACCAAGCAAAAATGAGAAGTTGAATACAATTTGAGACATCAGTTGAATCATAAAACTGCAAATGGATTTTGCTGGACATCTCTCTTATTTGCCTCACCATTTGTGTGTAGAAGATATCTTCTGACTTCTGATTTAATCATGAGTGGTATCATTAAACAGCGTTATCTGTGATATTTTTAATTTTGCATCTTTACCACACATCAACTCAGCAATTTCAGTGGCACATGGTATGCCATTTTTCTTTTTGATGATCAGTTACACCTCATGATGACTTGCCTCTAGCAATGGTTTTTTTTCTGGGGAGTAAATCAGTGAATGGAGTGTATGCCCCTCATTTCGAATCATGCTCAAATAACATTAAGTAAAGCTTTTGTGTCTCTATATAGCCTGAAGGTGTTCTGTAAGATTGGTTGGTTTTAAATTTCTAGTTCCTGTTTTTAAATAAGCATATACATTGACAATAATTATGTTAACTCTTAATTTCTCTGATTAATAAAGTATTATTAAAAATTTCAAATGCATATTTGTATTTACTGGAAAGACCTGGTGCAAGTTCTGCTTATGAGAGAAATAAAAAAGTGCATAATGATGTAAACATGGTACCAAAATGAAACAAGACTGCGTGAACATGTGCTGTTCTAGTGTTATTTGTTTGGAACCAAAACTACAGACAGCAGCACGATACATGAGCTCACTTCAGGACTTATGAGCTTCTGAAATGCTGTTTTCTGTTTCATTGCTACAAACAGGTAATAGTGGTTTTGTACAGCATGTAATATGTGAAATCAGGGGTTATTCATTCATTCATATTTATTCCTGGCAATTAAGGTGGATGTGAGCAAGGAAGCAACAGGAGGATGAAGAAGGCAGCATAAGCGTGGAGCTTCATAATAAAAATGTGTACTAATGAGATGATATTAGATTAATCAGATGAGTGGGCCATGTAGCATGCATGTGAGTGATGAGACATTTTACTCTGAAAGTTTGAAGGGAAGGGACCACTTGACACATTTAGGCATGCCAGGGAGGCAATATTAAAACTGATCTTAAAGAAGTAGGATGTGATGATAAAACCTGGATTCATCTGACCCAGAATATATTCCAATGTCTGGCTGTTGTGAACATGGCAATGAACATTCATGTTAGATACAAATGGATAGATTTCTTGATAAACCCAGTCACTATTCGCTTCTCAAGAACTCTGACCAATGGAATTTGTTTGCTTCCTGAACTTACAGTTTCACAACTGTCATATTTAGGCCAAAGGAAAAGTTTCAGTGAAAATAAGATATAATATGCAGTGGCAAATAGAACCATCTTATGACTGAAGACAAAAGGCTTAAAATATAAAGTGGAAAGTTTTAACATTTCATAAAGTAAGAAATGATATAGTATGGAAATTTTATAAGGTCATATCCATAACAAGCAGAGGCCTGCCGTATGGAAATGAAACTTGAGCACTGAAGGAAAAGCTAAAAATTAGGAAATGTACACATGGTTTCACTTTTGATCTCATCCAGACCAGCTCTGGGGGTCCACCCAACCTCCTATTCAACAGATAGCAGGGGCTCTTTTCCAGGGGGTAAAGCGGCCAGGCCATGAAGCTGAAAAATCACCTGCAGCTAGCTCCAGGGTCAAGAAGACTTGGGTCTATACAACCACTCCCCCATATGCCTTCTTGGCATAGTGCTTAATTAATTAAGTACACATGGCATAAGAATTAATGACAGGTGTGATAACTCGCATTTAATTATGTCTAAAACCATAAGACTTGCAGGTAAATGGATGTCAGGCATATTTAATTTATTATATTTCTCTATAACTATTGCTCAAAGCACTTTCCTCTCTGATAAATATTAAGGAGTTATGCTAAAGGTATGTGCAGAAATGCATGTGGAACTTCATATAATGTATGTTATCATTTGTCTAATTTTAACTAAAGCTGGAATTTCTTGACAGAGTCTAAGTAAACTTTCCAAACATGAGAGGTCATGAAAATCCATTCATCATTTCTCAAGTTGTTACATGCAGACATGCAAAGCTAGCTGTATTTTGCTATATTTCTTTACAAATGCACCAAAGAACTCCAGGCAGGTTATATTTTATTTCTGAGAACTATGGCCAGATAGAAAAGAAGTGACGAAGAGACCAAACATAGCAGAGCCTGGATAGCTCAGTCAGTATAACTTAAACTAGCACACACACATGCTCTCTCTCTCTCTCTCCATTAATCCAACATTAATTCATAAACGGTGAATATGAAACATGTCAGGAGATGTACATTGCACACAGTATTATTATTATTATTATTATTTTTTATTGCTAGTGGGGTGGGACTAAGTCCCTTGTACTGCGGCCACTTCTGGCCTACTGTATTAGCCCCAGATGATAGGTGAGGGTGATAGTGGAGTAATTGGTGGAATGAAGATTGGCAGGGGAAACCGAAGTACTCTGAGAAAACCTGCCCCAGCGCCACTTTGTCCACCACAAATGCCACTTGACCAGACCCAGGATCGAACCCAGGCTGCCGCGGTGGGAAGCCAGCGACTAACCACTTGAGCTATGGCGCGTTGCACACAGTAACTTCAGCAAGGGCGTTGGCTATGGGTTGGAAAACCAAGGGGTCAGGCATCAATTTCCAGTAGGGGCAAGAGATTTTTCTCTTCTCCATTATATCCAGACCAGCTCTCAGGCCCACCCAGGTTCCCATAAGATTACAGTGGGTACCAGTAGGCTGTTTCCTGCAGGTAAAGCAGGTGTGTGAAGCTGCCCACTCACCACCTAATGCCAAGGCTCAGAATATGTCTTCATGGCATGATGTTCAATAAATAAAGCCCCGGAAAAAGTTTACCTTTACCTTGCCAAACTTACTTACTCATGGAGATGAGCCCTTCTGGAGGAGCTGCCAATTCTGCAGCTACTCAAGAATTTCCCAGCGTTTTATGGGACCTGAAGTTCATTACCGTGTTCACAAGAGCCTTCCACTGGTCCCTATCCTGAGCCAGATCTATCCAATCCATACCATCCCATCCTATCTCTCTAAGATCGATTCAAACATTGTCCACCCACCTATGCCTTGGTCTTCCCTATGGTCCCTTTCCTTCTGGCTTTCCCACCAATATCCTATCATCATCATCATCA
>NW_019734966.1:588355-589961 GCF_002891405.2 Cryptotermes secundus | reverse complement strand
AATCCCACTTCTGACACCAGTGTAACGTGTTTCGTTACTGAAGACGCTGTAGAGATGGTTAATTGGTTTATTTAACAATCTTCAAATAACGGCTACAATTAACTCTACAATTAACTACAATTAACAATTAACTCTAATTAACACTTCTTCATTTCTCACATAATCGGTCCAACTGATCTTGTCCATCCTTCTCCAACACCACATTTCAAAACTTTCCAGATGTTTCTGATCTACTACCCTAAGTGTCCATGTTTCAGCCCCATACAGAGCTATGCTCCAAATGTAGCATTTCACTAGTTTCTTCCTCAAATTTAAGTCCAATTTGCTGGTAAAAAGATTGTTCTTGCTAAATGCAGCTTTTGCCATGGCAATCCTGAATTTAATTTCACTAGTACACCTTCCATCATCTGTTAACAAGCTACCCAAATATTTAAAACATTTCACATTCTCCAGTTCAATATCCTATACGTATTCCTAATCTCCCCCATTCGCGCTACATGACCTGCCCACCTCACCTTCCTTGACTTGATCATTCTAATGCTAGAAATAAACTGAATAACCACACACAAAAATGGAACTCTTAAGACCACTTATAAGATTTAACTATAAGAGGCTCAGTAACTGTACACCAAAGTAATTACAGGCATGTAGACGTTAAGATTTCAATAAATTTTATTTTACTTTTTAAAACGTTCATCGACACAGCTCTGCGGTGTCTAGTGATTTTATTTCAAAATCCGCATGTTTCGACCTCTTTTTAGGTCATCTTTAGGTAGTACCATCTTAGAAAATTTAAGGTTGAAAACAGAGCAGAACACTTTACCAATTAATATTTTGGTATTAAGAGGTAAAAAAATAATCTAAACATGTGTATTTTTATATAAAATATTCGATACGGCAAATTTGTGTATATGGCCTTCAAAAGTAAAATACAATTTTACTGCAGGCTTTACAGTTTCAATTGTACCACACGTTATTATCTGAATCTATGAATAACTAATAACAACAAAGTAGAATATTCTCGTTTAGTTTTAGGTTATAATAATAATAATAAGGGAACGCGCACAATGTGCATAGAGTAATTGTTTTCTATTCGCGACTGTATTCGGTTATTGATGTGGTTAAGTTTTTGCATATAGTAATGTGGTATCTACTGCACTTTTTATCGCAGTGTTTACACACACACGCGTCATTTGCTTCGTGGAAACGTTCGTTCTTGCATATCTTGTGGTGGAATCCGTGTGTTGCCAACCTGGTAATTGTGTGTCGTAATTTTCTGCTGGGTCCTGTCCAGGTTGTGTCAGTCATTGCATCAGTGCTGTAGAACTCTTCCCATATTTCCTCTCTTTTTTGTTTTCTTTCTTTGATAACTTCCTCTGAGTTTTTTGTGCTTGGCAGTTGATATCTGTGTTCTTCTAATAGGAAATTTTCCTTGCAGAGTTCGTATGTTAGTCTGGATTGTGTGTTCTTAGGAAGCCCTAGCGCTAGTTTAAGGTATCTTGCCTTCACTTGTTCTATTTTCCGCAGGTTTTGTTTGGATAGTTTTTCCAAAGTTTTTTTTTATGCCATATAGTAGTATGGGACAAATTTTTGCATAGAATATTTT
>NW_019734966.1:561464-587552 GCF_002891405.2 Cryptotermes secundus | reverse complement strand
TATAATGTCCTTTGCTTCTTTTATATGTTCATAATATATCCCATCTGGTCCTGCGGCTTTCTTGTTTTGTGTTCTTTTTATAGCTTTTAATACTTCTGCATGTGAGATTGGTTGACATGCCCTGACGTCGTCTGTTTGGGGGCTGCTGGTGGGTGTATTTTGGCTAAGTATCTTGGTGAAATGCTGTTCCCATATCTTTATATTTACTTCTTGTGGCATTTGTTTCTTGGTTGTTTTGGTTGCCACAAACGGGTCTTTCTCGGCTTCTTCGGCTATCATTTTCCCTTCATTTTCGATGTGTTCCGTTTTCTTACTTTTTATCAGTGCTTTGTATCTTTTTCTTTTTTCTGCATATTCTTTTAGTTCGTTGCTATTCTGAGTTTGCCTTGCTCTGTGTAGTGCCTTTATTGTTGCTTTTCTCATATTGTAACATTCTGCATCGAACCATATTTTGGCCTTCCTCTCTTTGGCTGTTGGGGCAGCCTTCTGCAGTATTTCAGTCATCTTCCATGCGGCATCGTCGATTTCCTTTTGTTCTATTATTTGCATGATGTCCTCTTGCTTTCCCAATATGTATTTTTGGATTCTTCTTGTTTTTTCAGGGTGCTTGTTTCTGTTTTCATTTGCTGTTCTTTGCCCCCATATTTGAATCTTGTGCTTATCGGTAGGTGTTTCCTTAGTGGTGAAGTTGATGATGTTTTTATTGTTTGTTGTTCTATTTCTATCTCGTTTCCTTTCTTGAACACGAGGTCAATACAGCTGCAGTTTTAGGTTATGTCGATACAATTCAAGGTTATCGGGATCAAGAATGAACCACGGATCTCTTCCAAGCTGTGTTATTGGATCAGATTAGCAACTATGCCATATCTTTCGTGAATAATAAGAATGTAAATCTACTGGGCGATGACAGTACGAGTGGAATTTTCGAACCGAAGAAGGACGAAGTGACGGGAGATTAGAGAAAACAGTATACTGAAGAGCTTCATAACTTATTGCGTGTACATTTTTTGTGGGAAAGCCAGAGGAGACCAAGACATAGGTGGGTGGATAATATTAAAAGGGCTCTTAGAGAGATGGAACGGGGTGACATGGGCCGACATGGCCTGACTCAGGGCTCAGGATAAGAACCAATGTGGGCTCTTGTACCTCTTGTATACAAGGTAAGACACCTTCGTGTTCCGTACAATGTAGGGAATTTCCTGAGTAGCTGCGTAACTGGCGGCATCTGAAATAAACGCTCAGCTCCATGGAGTTATTTAGTTAGTTAAAGTAATTGCGGCGCCCACCGTCAGATGTCGGGAATACATGTTTCCTTTTTCTCGATTGTTCTCGATGTTCTCGATAGTAGTTCCACATCCCACTCATCGAGCTAATCAAACTGCGATACGTGGGTTAGTGGGTTGAGAGCGGTTGAGAGTAGGAAGTTAGGTGTTGCATGTTGTGTTTCGATTATTTAATTGTCGTGTAAATATCAGCAGTGCCCCGAAAGAGAAATCAGGTTCGTGTTTGGCACGAAACTGTGACATTGGGTATGTACAGTCGCGTTTTTTATTACATTTTCATTCTAGGAAAACAAATCTGTTGAGTATTCTACCTACCAATTGAAATGAGTAAACACAGAAGATTGAAAGTTCTTACTGCTTGAGGTCGAACTTCCTTCCTACAGCCTCACAGGATTGCATACAGTCAAGTCATTTGTAACATTATCTCCTTAAATTAACAACAGTATTTATAATTGACAACTTAGAAATATTTCAGATAAACTCGGAGATTCCTGCCATCAGTATGAATCACAAACGTGATCTTCACAGCCAATCAGAAAGGAACCTACTTTTCTGGAGTGACACTTTGCTACAAATTGAATGATTTCAGCAGCATTAAGGGAATCTGCTTTGACTAAAACTGTCTACTCAGTTTATGAATTTGTATTGCTAATAAAATATGAACAAACTGTAATCATGGGTTTGAGTGTAAATCTTATATAGGCATATGCATTTGTATGTATACATATACAATGCACTCATAAAATAACCTGCAAGAGTAAATCAGAAAGTTTACTGCAGAATATTCATAACTGTTTCTGGAACTGATGTTGCTACTGAATGCATGTGTAACTGTAATCATGGAACTTCCCAGTTGATGTAGTGATTTATTTGACCTTCACTGTTTATTTGTCTTTCACCTCAATTGGCATAAATTTGTCTGCAGGTTTGTGCCAGATCTGTGGACTGACAAAGTTGAGAGAGAAAGAAGTGGTCCTTTTCCCTGTTAAGTTGGAAAGTAATGATTTATAATTTAGATTGGACAACTGACCTAAGCAAAATTTGGCTAATGATTACTGGCTTCATGGGCAGTGCTTTAGTTCTTATCACTCAAGGGGCATATGAAAGAATGCTATCAAGTAGTACCATCATGTAACCAGTAATACCTACAGGGAAAAGCAGTTGTAGGATTTTGTTTTAAGCTTGAGGGTAGTTTTGTTTAGATTTGCTTTCATTTTACTTGTTCTGCATTGTGTAGTTTTATTCTTCATTAGGTTGTATTATTTTAGGTTTTATTGGTACAGTTTAGAAAAACATGTATAAATGATGCTAGTAACAAATTAGGGCAAATATATTGTGACATGATGCCTGAAAGCTGGAGTAGTGAAGTCAGAATAGATGTTCACTGTTAGGCAAGGACTCTGTAAACACATTCCTATGGCAACGAATATGCTAGTCACAATTGAATAACTTGTCGCTATGCAACAGCACTATAAACATGCCTTCCCAACAACATAGAGGCTGTGTTTTCTGTGTGGTCTGTGCAAAGTGGTTATAAAGAAGAGTGCAGTTGCGGGGTCAAATACTTCCACTGTGACCCTGCGAGTCATAGGAGGTGACGAAAAGGGAAGTCTCAGTTCTGAGACAGTAAAATATGGTCGCGAGTCCCAAGGGACTCGGACCCGAGTAAGACTGTGCTGGCAAGGGCCAGCAGCATATACAAAAGACAGACCCGTCCTCTCATCAGAGAAGGCGCCCCACAGAAACAAGACCGTAACTGTCAAACAATAATAATTAATATCTGGTCATGAGCCCCAAATGGGGCTCGACACCAAGACTTAGACTGACCGTCAGTCGCAATATGACTTTGACTTTGACTCTGAGGAGGTGGGGTCAAATACCTCCACCGTGACCCTGCAATTCATAGGCGACAAAAAGGGAAGTCTCAAATATGAGACAGTAAAATACTGTCGCGAGTCCCAATGGACTCAGACCCGAGAATGACTGCACTGGCAAGGGCCACCAGCATATACAAAAGGCAGACCCGTCCTCTCGTCAGAGAGGGCGCCCCACAAAAACAAGACCGTAAATACCAAAGAGTAATAAGGGCTCAACACCAAGATTTACTAACTGACTGACCGTTATTCACAATGAGACTTGGACTTGGAATAGAGTTTGTTGAGTATCGAGATGCCAGCCTCCCTGGATATGAGCTTGGGAGCAGAGGAATTGAATTGAGTCAAGTTTTCAGAATTGGCAGCTGCAGAACAGTGGCAAGAAGGGAATTAGGCTACGAAAAGAATACTTCATGTGCGATTTGAAGAGAGAGAGTGCATGTGTGCATGTGTGTGGCTGTAATCAGCAGTGGCGCTGTAATTGCCTGTAGTCCTGAGTTATGTGTGTAAGGTGTCAATAAATCAATCATCCAATAAAAAACCTGTCTGTAAGTCATGCCCCCCCTTGCCTACTTGTGATAATATTGTCAAGTTTTTTAGAACCTGATGGTGGTCATAGTGTTTATACAAAATGGAACACAGTTGTAATAGGATTACTTTAAGATTAGGTGTCTTAAATTTGACTAGTAATATGTTGTGTGTAGTGTCGTGTTGTCGCATATCCCAGACTTTTGACATGATCCATCAAGTCTAGTGGACTGTATAGATGAAATGTAATACCAGTGGCAGAAAAAGGCAGTAAACATCTGCATCATTTTAGGCATTTGCCTATTTTCTGGTGTTGTGCATAGACCGTTTCATTTCAAATGATGCTTTGGGGCTCATCAAAGCTGGCGTAGGACGGACACTGCCACTTTTTAGTTTGTATTATAAGAACAGCAGCAAAACAAAGTTTGAACGCACTATAATTGGTATATATATAACTACATTAGGATGGTGTGAAATCTGTGGGTAGTATTCTTAAAGCGGAGAATAACAACAATTGCAATGAAGTTATTGAAAGTCTCTAATGTATTTGCACTTACAGGCACCATCAAATTAATTCAACCAGAGTTTGAACTTGTAACCATCTGTGTACAAGTCCAGTCTGCTTGCTTAAAAGCTGAATTGACAGTAACTGTGAAAAGTACTGTTTTCTCAGCTGTTATGTGGTACAGTCTGATAGGTATGTCAGAAAATATTCTGTCTCCATCTTCAGGGTGAAAGAGTAATACCAGGAAGCAACAAGCAGAGCTGGAGGCATGAATTTTGTTTGGAAAGAACTGACATGACCAGACCATATGAAAGACTCAGGTGTACATGGGACGATAATATTAAAATGGATTGTAAAGATATAGGATAGGAGGTTGTGGACTGGATTAATTCGGTTCAGGATAGGGTCCAGTGTCATGCTCCCATGAACATGGGAGACATCCTGTTGGTTCCAAGAAAGGCAGAATATTTCTTGTATAGCTGTGTGACTGTTAGCTTCTGAAGAATGATTCTACTTTATGAATTTAGTTGGTTACTTATTGTTTATAGTATGGTTGGTATCTCCTAGTGCCAGTTATTATGTCGACAGCACTGATGATAGATCATTTAGGTTAGTAGAAGGGATTGACACCATATCAGAAGGGCTAAGACACTACAAAATATTAAAAACAATTTAAAATCTAGACAGCATGCAGTCTTATGGAATTTGATGCCATATAGTCTGGCAGGTGGTAAGCAGTGCAATGTTATGTTGGTACATTTTTCTTCTAGGACAAATTAATCTCATTTTACTTATCAACTTATGTCATATGTCCAAATAATGAACCCATTTTGCTGTGGTCCATTAAGTCAGAGTGGCCCACAACTGAACACAAAAGATATTAATGAAGGTATGTGAGAGTTCACATTTGCTGGGAGCCAGTATCTTTTTTCAATTTTGAGAAAATATGCTGTATGTGCATTGTTTTAACCAATTGTGTGGTATGTTGGGTGAGCCATAGCATTGTACATTGTGTGATGTGTGATTGTTCTCTTTTGATAGGTGCATTGTGAAGGAAAATGTCTATGTGTTCACCTGATCAGAATTTACATACACCATATAAATTAAGTGGGAAAAAAATGAGGAAAAGTTTGAGCTTCTCGTTTATGTCAAAGTTTGGTAAGTGTCATGCTTTACAGATTGTTATGACTCATACCTTTTAGTCATGTTCGTAGTTTCTTCTGAGCACCTACTAAGTGTGCTCAGTCCATGTATATGCATGAAACTGCTCAAGAACCACTAGTCATATTTATACAAAATTTCATATTGGAGAATTTTATGAAAAACTGTGAAGTCATTTCAGTTCTTATTCATGTCAGACATGTTTAACCATGAAATTACATGAACACCTACAAGCATGTCTGCACATCTCACTAAGTACTGGAGAGAAAAATGTTTGGTACAGTAGTTTTAGAGAAACATGATTCACACATTTTATTGTCTATACACTTTCTTCATAAGTTTTTGAGATAATTAAAGTTTATATTATGAGAACATTACCTAACATGCACATTCAGCAGTCAATAGTGGCCTCTAGAGCACAGTCATGATTGTAAAAAGACAAGACAAAACTAAAGACTCTACCGGGTTAGACTGGATTAAAATAGGATTTTGTTCTTTTTATGTAGTGCTACATTACAATAGGAGCACTCTGCTACAAGCAGTAAGGTTGTGGTTACAATTCCAAATGAAGTCACTGGATTTTTCAGTTGAACTAATTCATCCACACTATGGTCCTGAGGTCGACTCAGCCTCTAACAGAAATGAGTACCAGGGATCTTCTTGGGGGTAAAGGGTGGCAGTCGTTTATGGCTGACAACCTCACAGCTATCTGTGAGCTGATTGTCTAGAAAATGTGAGAGCCTCAACATCTCACAGTGCTTTAGGCCTTAAAGGTCTGTTACAGGGATAGTTTTGCCCTTTTTTGGACAATATGACTTTAAAGCATACATTAACAAATTTTTATATTTACCACTTAAGCCTTACTACTGATTGATTGTTCATTTAGTATATAATTTTACTTCTTGAGCATTTGAGTGTCATGAACAATGAATTCTTGCATGCAGATTTAATGTTTGTTTAATATAAGGGAAGAGTTCATTATAATCATCTCTCCATTTATAACTACTGCTTCTTGGTGCTGCTGTTAAGTGTACACTCTGTTATTTTGCAATCTTTTTCTGCCATCAAATCATAGATTTTACAGTTTCTTTTTCTAATCTAGGTTCAAGGAAGTGGAGAGCAAACAACCTTCAGTTGGCACGAGAAAATGCCAGATTAAAGAAAGCTATACAAAAATGGACCCGCCTTCACGTAGAGAATTCTCTTAGATACAATGTTTTGGAAATGTCATGGAGGCATCGTGGGGTAAGTAGTGTCACACTTGATAAAATGGTTTTTGTGACTTTATGTCATGGCTCCCAAGTATTCGAAATATTGTACAAGGTCATAGCAGCAAAACATATGTGGATAGAAAGGTAAAGTTATCCTGTGCTTAATTAATTAAGCACTGTGGCATGAAGACATGGGGGAGTGGAGGTATAGCTCCACCATTCTCGATCCCAGCACTGAATGGAGATGAGTAGTCAACTTCACACCCCGTGTTTATGTCACAGCATGCTTGACTACAGGCACATACGAGGTCTGACAATAAAGTTCGCTTACTCACCCCCGTGTGCTTTGCTGTGGCACCTGTGGACAGAAACCTCAGTATGGTTTGATGATGTTGGCATATCAGCATTTTGCAGGTGTGTTGTTGCTGATCTTTGGCAGTCTCTTTCCGAGTGTGTTTTGGTATGCTGTTGTGAGAATGCCAGAATGAACATCAAATTTCTTGTTAAACTTTGCAAGAGTGGAAGTGAAATCAGAGAGATGTTAGTGCAAGTTTACAGGGATAATACTATGAAGAAAGCAACAGTTTGCAAGCGGGTAACATGTTTTTCTGAGGGAAGAGAAATTGTCACTGACAAGAGATCAGGATGGCCAGCAACGAGCAGAACCGAACATTGCAAAAGTTAATCAAATTATGCGTGAAAATCGTTCACCGACTGTGTGGAGCATAGCAGAGCAAGCAAACATTGGCAGAGAAACAGTTAGGAAAATTATAACTGAAGATCTTTGCATGATGGTGCTCAGAAATGGTCCAAAAGAGCTAAGGAGCTCAATAAAGAACACTGTCTGTGGGGGAATTTTTAGCTAGTAAACAAATAACTGTGCTGAAAAACCCTCCCCATTCACCGAATCTACCCTGAATGACTTTTACCATTCCTGAGGATGAAAGAAATATTGAAAGGAAGGCATTTTTATGACACTGATGACATCAGGAGTAATATGACTGCAGCTCTGAAGGCCATTCCACAGAACCAGTTCCAAAATTGTTCTGAAGGGTGGACTAGGTGCTCGCATTGGTGCATAGCTTCCCAAGGGTGGTACTCTGACGATGACCACAGTGATATTCAGCAGTGAGGTGTGTAGCACTTTTACCATGATGAGTTCACAAACTTTTTTGTTAGACCACGTTTGTATTCAGTTTGCAGATAGTTTCTTAATTTGATCTTCTTCTCTGAAGCTAATGTTGTGAGTGTAATACCTACTTGTTTTGAGGCTGCACCTAGCAGCTACCTCCTTACAGCAAATTTGGATGTCCACCATGGTTTTCCTTAGTGACTCCTTGTGCCTCATTATATCTTGATTGGCTTCATCATTGAAGGTGATGTACAGTGCTGCCTCTTGAATGGTGTTATTATTTATACTCACTCATGTCATTTATCTGCCCTGAAATCCACATTGGAGTAACACATTTTAGTTGTTGCATCTTTGTTTCTTGGGAACCATAGTGTTATGATAATTTGAAACATTTCAGCATTGGTTCTCAAATTAAAAAGGACAGTACTTGTGATAGTGCCCTTAGATAGTGTAGTAATGCAAAATAATTCCACCATTAAATTCACCAAATTCCATTATATTGTGACATGTGGACCAATTTTTAGGCAGTGACTTGGTAAACATGTTCCTGCGCCAACAAATATGCAGGCAACAGTCAGGTAACTTCCATTGCTATGCCGTGGCACCATAAATACAACAGTAGAGGAAGCAGTGTTTTCTCTGTGGTTCGCATATATCCATTACTGGGCTGTGGACATGTTCTCCATGAGGTCCAACCAGAGTCTATATAATGAGAAGCCCACAATGATTGTCAGTTGAAAATCAGAAGCTCAGTTGTCTGCCAAAAGTCAGCCTGTGAAGAGAAGACTTAGCATGTGAAAGGAATAACTTACATGTGCTGTAATTACAGTGAAACTGTTATAAATCCATTGCCAGGATGTGACTAGTCGAGACTGAGAAGACTTGACATGTCCTAGTGTTTTGTGACGCAGATAGCTTAGCGATAGTGTTATTGATTTTGAATAAGATAGATTGTAAAAGAAGGTGTTAATCCAGTTACCAAACTGAACCCTGTCTTATAAGTTACCCATACATGTGACAATATAAATATTTATGATTGTAATCACATGGGCATATGGCCTATATATGTGGCCTGATTTGTTATGGACATTTCTTTTCTCTTCTTTTAGTGTATACACTTATATATCTTATTACAGTTGTGTGTATTGGTTTTATTTGTGTTATTCCTCTCTGTTGGGGTGATCTTGGCAGTGATTGTGGATGGTAGGGAATTCAGTAGGAATAGGCTCTGGACTGGCCTGTATCTTGTATCATTTCTGATTTCAGAATAATTTAAATCTTTCACTGTCCTGATTCAGTTTCAAGTCTACAAGAAAACTATCAGGTTCACTGGATGCTCCCAGTATTTCATTCCCATCATCATTTTCCTCATTCTTCTCATCCACATAAAACCAGCGTGTCCTCTTCATCTGATTATACGAGGGGTGTTCAAGTTCTAAGGTCTCCGATTTTTTATCTCAGGACTGGGAGCAGATAGAAACATGCGGTTTAGTTTAAAATACATGTGCACTCTTTGTGAATGCGTGACAGAGATGGCAGCACTGTACAGCACACAGAACTCTAGTGGTGGTGGCGAGAGTGAGAGTGTTTTTGATACTTAAAATGGCAACGTTTTTGTTACAAGAACAGCGAGTAGTCATTCATTTTCTCCATTTGCGTGGCACGACACCCATTGAAATTCATCGCCAGTTGAGTGAGACATGTGGTGATGGTGTCATGAATGTGAAAAATGTGCGTTCGTGTGTGTGACAGTTCAAAGGAGTCCGAACGACATGTGACAATGAACCAAAACAATCTCGAACTTGCACCAGCTGGTCTGACAGCATGTTTGAGCGAGTTGAGAAAGTTGTTTTGGAGGAGGATCGCCGATTGAGTGTGGAAAACATCGCCTCCAAAGTTGGCATTTCCGTGGGATCTGTGCACACAATCCTGCATGAAGACCTGCGAATGCGGAAAGTGTCCTCCAGGTGGCTGCCACGAATGCTGGCGGACGACCACAAGGCTGTGCCCATAGCAATTTGCCAGGCGATGTTGACACGTGATGAAGGCATCAATTGTGACAATGGATGAGACATGGATGCCGTTTTTCAATCCTGAAACAAAGCGCGATTTTCCAGTGGTCAAAACAGACTCCTACAGAAGCGTTCATAGGGCCATGGAATCATGGCGTCGACGTTGTGAAAAATGTGTATGGCTGCAGGGAGATTACGTTGAAAAGTGACAGAAGTTTCAAATTTTTTGTATGATTATTATGTGAGGAAAAAAATCAGAGACCTTAGAACTTGAACCCACAACGTATCTCAAATACTGAAACGTATATAATCTGAGTGGATCAGATCCAGTGTGCAGTGTCCATATCACATCGTGTCTATCATATTACCATTACATTCCCATCACATCACAAATAATACATACTGCTGTGTGAAAGTGCCCAGAAATTGTCCTGAAACCTCAATTAAACTGCAGGGAGGACTATGTGTGAACTCACTGACTCACCAAGTAAAGTTAACATTCCAGATGAGACCACTAATACATAAAAGCCATGGTTAGTCCATATTGAACACTTCCAAAGAGATTTGGAGAAGTATGAAAATATCTTCATTCTTGGGATCTCAGATGCTTTACCACCCTGACTCCCATCTCTGTGCCAGTCCATGAAAAGTGTAGTTCTGCACATTGTTGCAAGTCTCTACCAGTCTGTATGGCAACAGCAGGAACCTGAATAGCTTTACAAAATCTGCAGTAACCTATAAAATGTTCCTGTACAATCATGAAAGTATATGGGAAATATTTCACCGGCTGCAGCTGTAGTTTTCAGAAACACCTGTATTAAACAATACTGACCATATTTGCCAAAAATACTTTAGAGTTCTGTAATTATCATTAGATAAGGCTGCAGCTCCCCAGGGGTTTGTGATCTGTGCTTTGAGAAACCATGTCTCAGTATACAGTTTAGACTACTCTTGATTGGGTATAGGACCTATCTACTTTCTCATTCTGAACCTGGCAAGTGGGAAAATTTAGTATCTGTAGTGCAGTGTGAATGTTGGGAAGTTACTGAGCACTGAGTTGCTGGTGGCTTCTCAAGAAGCTAAGTTTTTTGGCTTGTTTGGTTGGTTGGTTTGTTGAGTTGTTAGTTTGTTACTTTGTTAGAGTGGTGTATCAAAAAGGACCTCCCCAGGCTTTGGTGGGTGGGTTGAAGAAGTACGATTTGTAGCCCTTGGTACCGTCAGCTTGGAAGATGTCTCAGGAACAGAATAAAAGTAACAAGATAAAAAATAGAGTACATAATATCTCTGAGAATCACCTAACTTTTCCA
Organism: Cryptotermes secundus; assembly: GCF_002891405.2. Lineage (NCBI taxonomy): Eukaryota > Metazoa > Arthropoda > Insecta > Blattodea > Kalotermitidae > Cryptotermes > Cryptotermes secundus. Next base: position 576,539 of record NW_019734966.1, on the reverse strand, counting down.
TCTGTGGAGTTAGAAACACAACAAGAGAAACAACCTGTCTTAAATAAGAGACAAAGAAAGCCACCAGCAAACAGGCATGATTTTTTACTGTAACTGTATCTAATCAAAATAAGGAATATACTCTCCAAAGTAAATTTATTAGACAACAAGCAAATAAAATGAAACATAAGCTTAATATATACGATTCATTAAAAGTATTTCATCAAAACATAAGAGAACTACAAAACAAAACTGATGAATTGACCTGTATGCTATATAGTATGGAAATATGTCCACACATTATATGTCTTACTGAACATTATCTGGAAGGCCATAAACTTTCAATGACAAAAATTGATAACTATTATTTGGCTACGAGTTTTTCGCGTAAACATAATACAGGTGGTGGTGTTGGGATTTATTGTATAAATGACTTTACTTGTAATGTAATAGATATTTCAAAATACTGTGTTGAAAAGGTCATTGAGGCCTGTGCAATACATATGAATACTGGTAGCAATGCAGTTATGTTTGTGGGTATCTATCAATCGCCCAGTACTAATGTACAAGAATTTATAAAACAAGTTGACATGATTTTAAAGTTTTTATACAAGCCAAAGTTCAAAATTATACTATGTGTGAATTTTAATATAATTTTTTTATTTGACTCAAGAAATGTGCATTTAATAAGTTCATTAATGCAAACGTATAACTTGTTTTATATTGTGGACTTCCCAAGTAGGATTGTAAAAGAATCCTGCACGGCCATTGATAATATTTTTTTGACTATAGTAGAGTAAATACCTACCATCTGCACTCTGTTAAAAATGGTCTATCAGATCATGATGCACAATATCTGGTGATAAATAATGTGTTTGCAACTCAACAGAATAAGAATAAACCTGTTAAAAAGAGGTTAATAACTAAGACTGGAGTCATAATGTTTATGGAGGCACTACAAAATGAAACATGGGATATGACCCTTAGTAGTATGGAGGTAGATGTAAGTTTTAATGTATTTTTAAACACATTTGTATTCATTTTTGAATCATGCTTCCCATGAAATTTGTGATGGATATGGGGCATAAAAATCAGTGGATAACTGGTGGAATAAAAGTGTCGTGTAGACGTAAAAGATAACTCTACATAATAAGTAGAGTAACTCATCATCTTAAAATAAGAGAATATTACTCCCGTTACTGTTCAATATTAAGAAGAGTCATCAGAAAAGCTAAAGAGATGTACTATAATGAAATGTTAACGAAATCCACTAATAAATCTCAAATGTCTTGGAAAATTATAAATAATGAAATTGGTTGTGTAGCTAAAAGAAAAGCTGCTCCTGTGGAGTTCAAAAACGGTGAAATCAAAATTGAAATTAATAAAGCAGCAGTTTTTTTAATACCTATTTTATAGATTCAGTGGAGAAATAAATTAGTCAGTATCCTAAAACTGAGGATGAGTGATCAGCAACAATAAGTAGCCTTACCGATGAATTTCCAGAAATAGTTAATATTCCAATTACATCATCAGAAATTTCTGGCGTAATTTCATTACTAAAGAATAAGGGTTCCTGCGGATATGATGGTATATCAAATTTATAAGACTGTGTAGTAAACAAATAACCAAACCACTTATGCATATTTTTAATTTATCCCTAACCATTGGAATTTATCCACATCGCTTAAAATATGCCAATATTATACCATGCTTTAAGAAAGGCAGTATTACAGAAATATCTAACTACCAGCCCATTTCCTTGTTGACAGGGTTTTCCAAAATATTTGAGATACTAAAATATAATAGAGTAATACAGCATTTAACTAACAATAATGTTATTGTAGATAATCAGTTTGGTTTCAGAAAGGGTGCGTCAATGCAAAAAGCTATTTTTACAGTTACTGATTATATTTATAAAGCATGGAACAATAAGGAGATGGTTGTGGGGATTTTTTGTGACCTCACTAAGGCATTTGACTGTGTCAATCATGAACTGCTTTTCCAAAAGTTGAAACACTATGGAATAAAAGGATCTCTACTAAAAGTGCTTGAAACATACCTATATAACAGGAAGCAAAGAATTATACTAGAGACTCAAGACTCAACTACATATGTTTCTGAATGGAAAACTAGCAAACATGGAGTTCCACAGGGATCGGTACTGGGTCCTTTGTTGTTCAATGTATATATTAATGATCTGCCTAGAATTCTAAATGGGTTGGCACATACGGTGGTGCTATATGCTGACGGCACCACTTTTATTGTCTCTTCACAGGATATTAGTAGCCTTAGTAACAAAATAAATTTAGTTATGAGACATTTATATAGATGGTTCCAAGCTAACCAATTAATACTAAATTTTAAAAAAACCCATGTAATGAAATTTATGACCCCGAAGGCCATGGACTCTCCATTACATATAAAATATAATGACCAAACACTTAAATTTTCTGTAAATGTTAAGTTTTTATGTGTGTGCCTAGACAATCATTTGGGCTGGGAAAAATACTCTGATGATGTGATAAATAAGTTGAGTGTTGCAACCTTTGTGCTTAGAAAATTACAGCCTATAGTAAGTAGGCAAGTGCTGAAAATGGCTTATTGTGCTTACTGTCAGGCTCAACTTAAATATGGTGTTATTTTCTGGGGCTCTTCTTCGTCATCAATGAAAAGAGTTTTTGTGGCTCAGAAAAGAGCAATTAGAGCAATGTTAATGATGAGGCCTAGAAGTTCTTGTACAGAGGTTTTCACAGAATTAGGGATACTTACAGTTCCCTGTTTGTTTATATGTGCTATGGTCATGTTTGTAATTGAAAACGAAAATAATTATCCTACAAATAATAGTGTACATAAAATTAACACTAGAGTACAAAATAGGCTATACGTCATGTCAGCTACACTATCCATTATACAAAAGGGAGTGTATTATACATCCATAAAAATGTTTAATAATTTGTCATGTAAATTATATATTTTAAAGGATAATGTTAATTTATTTAAACGTAGACTGAAAGACTTTCTTATCTTGAAAGCTTTCTATTCTGTTGATGAATATATGGCAAATACCTAATTGTATTATATTCCTATTGTATATAGGTTGTGTCTACTTGGACTTGGTCGCATATTGCAACTACTTTTAACTATTATGACGAGCTCAATATCCGGCCCATTGTGGGCAACGGATCTGTGAAGCTGTGTATGTATGTAGCCTGAAGACATTGCAGAAGGGCATATAAGAAAGCTAAGTGGTGATGGGTAGTATAGTTAAATGTTCACAGATGGACGCAGTGAGAAAAATCTGGATCTGCCATTGTCATTAATTTATTCAACTTTCAACTTTATTTTTTGTTCATAACTGAAGTGAATACAATTGGACATGTCAAAAAATAACAGCGCATACATCACATGTCAAAGTCACATAATAATTACACAATGATCTATCACAATAATGTAACAACCGTTAGAAGGTACATAACAATATGCATGAGACCAAAAGAAAATATCAGTAATATAAAACACACAAATACAGTATTAAGAATTTAAAATCGAAATAAATCAACAAACTAGTCATCAATCAACATAGTTGAAAAACTCTTGAAGAGAATAGAAAGCACTGCACAGCAAATAGTTTTTGAGTTTCCTCTTAAAAACATTAAAATTTTCAACGTTTTCCATTTGAAGAGGAAGGAACTATTTTAGTTCCATATTGATTACACTTTTTTTTTTCCAACAATCGGTATTACAAAATTGGACATACAAATTATGTTTATGTATGGTATTGTAGCTGTGAATGTCAGAATACTGAGTTGTATAGATCTTATTCTTTATTATAAAGCATAAAATCTGAAATATATATACAAATATAATGAGGCAACAGTTAAAATCTTAAATTCACCAAACATATTTCTACAGGATACTCTATTATTAACACCTTTAATCACGCTTAGACATTTTTTTGGTACTTTAAATACAGTTTCAGAGCCCTTAAGCCCCCCACCTCAAAAAAATAATATCTTCAATATAGATTCAAACTTAGTAAATACACATTTCTTAATACCGGGAGGCTAAGTGAGTCATGTAAGGATTTGATCAAATAAAGAGCCTTGTTGAGTTTTTGGCATATGTATTGAGTGTGAGTTGCCCAGCTTAGATTTTCAGTAATACAAATACCCCAAAATTTTACATTTGATGAATAAATTATTTCCTTATTATTTAAGCAAAAAAAAACAGGTCTATAGATTGGAGTAGGTCTTCCCTGAAAGAATAATACTTTAGTCCTATCCGTGTTTATTATGAGATGATTTTTGTGGAACCAATTGCCTAATTGATTCCTAACTTTTAGGATTTTTTCATTTAATGATAAAAGCTTATTGTCAGTAAGTAGTATATTTGTATCATCAGCAAATAATACAACCTTGGCCTCATGAATAGTCAGGGGCAAATCATTTATGAACAATAAAAATAATAGGGGTCCAAGAACAGAACCTTGAGGTACACCATGTTTTATAGCCTTGAGTGATGAAGTAAATGTCTTTAAATTAGAGGTCTTTTGATCCACATGTTGATTTCAGCAAACGGAGTTCCGTCAGTGAGATATGAACTCATCCGCGCATGAATTATCCTTCTCAGCCCACATAGCCCCAGTTTTGCAAACAGTAGACTATGATTTATAACATCAAAAGCCTTTGATAGATCTAAAAATATGCCCAAAGCAGATCGTTTAATATCTAAAGTTTTCTGAATTTCATTGATCCCCTTGTGACAAGCTAGAATTATTTTTGTGTTGTGGTTGTTGGCTCTTAATGACATCAAAAGGTATATAACATGGAGAGTGTAAATAAAATGTCATACATTTCTCCGACATATTCCTGAGGTGCTTTGATACAACTTTTCCATGAATAATGGTTCATATTGTCACATGTTGGGTATTTCACGCGATAAATAACTTCACATGGGTCTCGGACCTAGCGAATCTTTATTGGACACTCACATTTACACACCTTACAATTATTATCGCTTGCAGTATCACTTGACTTCTGGCCCAATACTTCAGTGCAACATCTCAACTATCCTTGGCCGTGGTTTGATCTCAACCAGTGGCGGCTCGTAACTAAAATTAGTGGGGGTGCTGCTCCAGAAAATTTGTAGCCTTTTTTTTTTTAATTGTATAAAAGGAAGCAAACATGTATAAACAAAAAATTTATTCAAAAACTTGATAAAATCCTAAAAGAACAAAATCAAACTTTTTTGCTTACTTTAACCTAAATTGTTACAGTTCAAGCTTAATCTATTCATTTAAAAACGAAATCCATTCTTCTTGTTTTAATTTGCATGAAAAGATCAGTAATTTTCTCCTTGATCTCTGGATGACAACTGAGGAAATTTTTCTCCATTGAAAGCACTGCAAGCGCATTTAGTCTTTCCGAATTCATAGTGCTTCTTAGAAAAGTTTTTATTCTTTTCAGTGTTGAAAAGCAGCGCTCTGCCTCTGATGTAGTCATGGGAACTGTCAGGAGGATTTTTATCAGTTTCGTAATTTCACTAAGAACATCTAGATTATTTTCCAAGATAAATTTCAGCAACTCAATTAATGTGCAATATTCATGAATATCAGACCTACAATAGAATACTTTTAGTTCAGTTTCAAGCTTTTCTTTGTCAATCATGGGATATGCTTCAGTGGTCAGTACTATCTCTTCTGTGGGATATTCATTCTTAAAACTAGTGAAGCATTTCTTGTTGAACAATTTAGCAGCTACTAAGTGTTTAGTGGAAGAATATCTGTCCATTATATCAACACATATACAGTCACACACTTCCTTAGCTTCTGCCATGAGTGTCTTTGAAGGATTCTCACAGTACTTTGAGTTTCTCAATTCTAAAATAGCAGTTTTGAAATTTGTTATATATTCATTAACTTTAAACACACTAATTTCTCGAGATTGCATTTGGTTGTAAATTATTTCAACATGAGGCATAATCTGATGAAAAAGCTCTAACCAAAACTTGAAATTATCATCATTCAGGTATTTTAAAATTCCTGTTGCTTCTGCAATGGTTTGATCTGCATTTGATGTTGACTGAATTTCAGTAAGGCAGTTTATTAAAGGTTGCAAATTTTCATGAACTCTGTTTATGGTCCATATGTTGAAGTTCCACCTTGTAGAAGATGGACGTGGAATGCTGACTTCCATATGCTTCTTGAGAATGGACACACGTTGCGGTGATCTTGAGAAGAATGTTGGAATAGCCAGAATGTTAGAGAAAAATATTCTTGTGTTTCATGTAATACTTGCTGCATTTCTCATTATTAAATTAAGTTGATGTGCATAACAGTGAATGAAATGTGCATTACTATAAACTGCTTTTATTTTTGCTTGAACTCCTGCTTTTTGCCTTTCATGATATTTGCACCATCAAATGTTCCGAAATATCTGTTGTGTCATCAGCCATGACAGCTACAAAGGAAGCCTTCCTAATTTCCGTCCTTATCTCCTCATGGTATATTGTAGCAGGAAGTCAAGTATCTCATTCTGAATGGTCTTAGAAACACCTTTGAAGACTGCACTGGTTTCTAAGTGATGCTTCAAATCTGAATCTAATTTAGATGCAAAATTTACTAATCCTCTAAATACCCCTGGATTTATTGAATCGTCTTTTTTATCATGTCCACGTAAGGGAGTTTCAAAGTTTCCACAAAAGAAAATGCAGTCTATTATTTTGGACAAAATTTCACGATTCTTTTTAACCTTTATATTATGCTCATTGATTGAAAGTCTGTATGCCTCACTAAGTTTCTCCTTAATACTTACGGTTCCCAAAAGTGACAGTGAAACTACATTATCAACGTGCTTCTTTGACTTATCATGCTTTTCAGTTTTTTCTTTCATTTTGTTTATATTTCTAAAACCATCTTTTGTCCACGTTACATCACCCCCAAACAGCAAACATGGGAAGAAAAACAGTGCATTTTTTACTTCACAGCCACAAAGCCAACTTTTCCGTTTGTACCATTCAGAATTAAGACTACGAATATATTTCTTGTTCTTGCTTATGCCTGGCTGAGATATTAGAATATCGGGTGTTAAACAACTTTTTCTTAACTGCAACTTTCTCATGGAGAGACAGTTGTGAAAACTTAAGCTGTTGAAGTTCACTTACAGTCACAGAACTTATTTCTCAGGGATGCAAGACCATGGTTAAAGTTTTCTGTTAAATAAAAGAACCGAAAAAAAATTAATCAAATAGAATAGCTGGAAGCATGATAATAATCTAATTCTACAGTTAACTCACATTCAAGAATATGGTACACGGTTTTTAAGCACAACACACGCGGAGTAAAAAAAACTACCTTCCACCAGCACACCAGGGTCAGCACTGCGGGAATGACAGTGCTCTCTCTCCCTTGCAGCCTTGCGTGCAGCTTCCTGTGTGCGCATGTGCACAACAGACAACAGTCAACAGACACCTCACTGCTTAAACTGTGAAGCGCACAGTTCCATACAAAGATTTGGCTACTGACATTGAGCTTAAGGATTATATATTGTATTGCACAAGTATAAAGAAACAATTAAAGAAAGAAGGACTCATTATATAAATATTATTGATAATATCAAGTGGAAATTGGGGGTGCTGCAGTTCTACAGTGCCTATACGCGGGCCGCCCCTGATCTCAACTGTCTCTGGCGGCGGCTATCCCAAGATTGCCTCATTCTCTCAATGCTCTGTATGTGTTGCAAGCTCTGCTTATATAGGGGTTATGTGGACCGGATACCAGACATCATTTCTCGCTGTTCCGTTACCGCTGTTCAGGCAGTCCGTTGTTACGGGAACGTTCCTTATAGATTACACCGGTAACGTGTTCCGTCTCATCCGTTGTTACTCAATGACAAATCGTTGCTACAATTTGTCACTCAGGAACTCCACAATTTCCACGTATTTGTTGTCGTGGAAGTGTCCGTTCTGATTGTAGCGGTTGTTGCGATGATGGACATAAGGTAACGCGTCACATTGCTCCCTTCTAAAGGTCGTTTGTCCCCGAACAGCCTAATGGTACTTCCTTGGTTTCGTTTCCTAAGGTATTCATCTTCCGCGTGTTACCTCCGCCTTTCCTTTGGTGTTTTGATGTTCAACTTCTTCCATCCTCCCCCTTTCTTCCAGAGTGCTTGCCCCGAGCACTTTCCCTTTTTTCGTTTTGGAGGGGGTCGACCCCTCCACAGTGTCCAGTTCTTGATGTCCGTATTTGTTGCGATTCCGCGCAGCACGTCTCCTTGTGCACTTGCATATGCCTCGAATTGCTTCCTCAGTTGCCTTATTGTCCTCCAGCGTTCAAGTTTTACTTGTGTCCTTTTCGACGCATCCTTATGTGGACTTGTGCGGGACTCCAGCTGATCTCCCTGGAGTCTGAGTCTCTTGCTGGCAATGACCAGTCGCTTCCTACGGGGTCCACCAGCTCCCTGAGTAAGATTATTCTTCACGATGTCTCTCATGCGTTGTGCCACTGTCGCTCGACGGGACATGTTCATGTTGCTTCTCTTCTCATTTTGCTGCGCCACTTTCGCACGGCGTGTTGTCCCTCTGCGGGTGACGGCCAATTAATTCTGGGGTCCACAATTTTCCCATGTCAAATTTTTCGGTTTCTGGCGGTGTTCCTCTGCGGCCAGTTTTCGGTCCCTACGCCTCTTCTTATTCGGTTCTCTGACCGGCATTACTTCAGCGTCTACTTTGGGGACCTCTTCTTTCTGTGCCACCTCAGGTTTCCTGTCCAGTGAGGTCGGCTTTGTCTCTTCTTGATGTGCCTCCATCTCTTGGCAGGCCCACGTCTCATTGTGGTTGACATTCATCCATTTGTCTCATGGCGGCCATCTTTTCTTGCCGTGCTTTCGTATTGGCCTGTCTGTTGTCCTCTTTTTCTTGGCCAGCTCTGATTTCCTTCAGCAGCAGTTCCATCATCTGCTGTGACTCCATTTTAGCTCATGAAGCATTATAACACTCAAGGTGGTGTTAGTCTAATAACTCTTCCATATTCGCCACAGAATCTGAACTGATCCAACTAATCCCACTTCTGACACCAGTTGTCACATGTTGGGTATGTCACACGACAAATAACTTCACGTGGGTCTCAGATTTAGCAAATCATTATTGGACACTCACACTTACACACCTTACAATTATTATCGCTTGCAATATCACTTGACTTCTGGCCCAGTACTCTAATACTGCAATACTCTAAAACTCCAATACTCAATGCTCTGTACATGTTGTAAGCTCTGCTTATATAGGGGTTGTGCGGACCGGATACCAGACATCATTTCTCGCGGTTCCGTGACCGCTCTTCAGGCAGTCTGTTGTTATGGGAACGTCCCTTATAGATTACACTGGTAGCGTTGTTTCGTCTCATCTGTTGTTACTCAATGACAATTCATTGTAACGATTTGTCACTGCAGGAACTCCACAATTTTCACATATTTGTTGTAGAAGTGTCCGTTCCGATTGGAGCCGTTGTCACGGTGATGGACGTAAGGTAACAGGTCACAATATTAAAACTAAAATGAAGAGTAGACACTAGGTAAGTTTGGGGGGGAAAAATATTTTGGGAGAAGATTCAAATTAGCCTGTGTAGGTTGTATAACCTTCAAGTCAGTGAAACTGAAAGTCTATAAAGAAACAAGAAAAATTAGCTACAGTAAGATGATTGATTTAAAGTGTTAAATCTAATTCTGTAAGCAAATTGCTATAAAATACTCATACACTTATGAAAAGAGAAAATATAAGTGAAAATAGGGACAATGACAACATATTCATATATATATATCTTTGAACCAAAGTGATGCACTAATTTTAGACCCTTTTCAGGTGTGCATGTGTTCTAATGGGCAAACAAAAATGTGGTGATACATTAAACCTTTAGCACCAGAAAGTGTTAACTCTGTGGAATCTTCTGACTGCATGCAATCACTTTAGCCTATACAGTAGTGAAAGTAAACACTACCATATTCATTTTACACAAAATGTTTAAAATTGTGGCTATAAATGTGCTTTGAACCATTTCTTATGGCCTGATCTGTGTGCACCATACTGTATTCATATGTGAAGTCTGACATTTAAGGCAAGTATGGAAAGGCTTTTCTTTAGGAAGTAGAAAAGAGCTGGACATTGTACAGGGTGGGCCTGACTCAATTAGGCAGTTTTTGATCATTAGTAACTAACCAATCCAACAACACACGGAATAATGGGAAAGTACCTTTTGTTGTCAAAAGATGGCAGCATCATACGGTATGCTGGGAACGAGGTCAGTACTCTGCCTACTTAATGCGCATCGAGAAAACGTCATGGCCGGTAGACAGTTGTCTATCGAGCAGCGTGTAAAGTGTGTGCACCTTTTCTCAGTTACTAACAATGTATCAGAAGTCCAGCACAGGATGTTGGAAGAGTTTGGACCGCCAGCAGTCCACAGGGACACAATCGTCCGAATAAACAAGCAGTTTGATGAAACTGCCAGTGCTTTGAATCCCAAGCATCCTGGTCAGCCGAGAACTGTTCGAACTGCTGACACACAAGCACGTCTTGCTGCGGAACTGGCATCATCTCCTCAGAAATCGAAGTCTACCCGCCGTTTGTCGGCCCTACTGGACATTTCGAGGACAAGTTTGCGGAGAGTTTTGAGTGACATGAAGCTGACGCCATACCATCCATGGCTTATTCATGATCTTAACGAGGACGACTTCGACAGGTGACTTGAGTTCACCGAGTTGATGCTGACCAAGTTTCAGTAGAACCCTGACCTTATCTGGAATATTGTCTGGACTGATGAGGCCAAATTTCACACATCAGGATCGGTCAACAAACACAGCTGCGTGTTTTGGCAGCCAGAGAACCCCAGTGCCACCATTGAATTCGATTTCCAGTCCCCAGGAGTGATGGTGTGGGGTGGTGTGACGTATGAAGGACTGATTGGCCTGTTCTTCCTTGAAGGTTGCGTCACAGGGGAACCCTACATAAAGTTGCTGAGGGAAAGTGTCATCCCAGAACTTCAGAGGAGAGAGAACTTTGATGAACTGTAGTGGCAGCAAGATGTGGCCCCACCACACTTCGCCAATATTTTTTGAGCATTCTTGCATCAAGTTTTTCCTCAACGCTGGATTGGCCATCGAGGGCCTGTGGAGTGGCCAGCCCAATCACCCGACATCACCCCACCAGACTTTTTCCTTTGGGGTTACCTCAAAGATAAGGTGTACGCTAATCCCATTAACAGTGTGAAACATCTGCATGAGGTGATTGTTCAGGAGTTCAATAAAGTTCCGGTGAATATGTGTAGAAAGGCGTGTGAAAATGTTGCTTTGCGTCTGCAAGCATGTGTTGACTTACGCGGTGTCCAGGTTGACCATCTTGAAAATCGATGACTTATGTGTGTGCGATTCCATATTTGTAACCATTGAAATTGTTAACATTTATCAATAAAAATAACATCTAATCAAAAACTGCCTAATTGAGTCTGACCCACTCTATATAGGGTACATTAAAAGAATCAACATAATACCTCATAAGTAGCTGCAAGCTTGAAGCCTACACACTGTTACTCTCTGTGGCAGGACAGATGTCTTCAGATAGCCTAAAAGGGTCAAGTTCTATTAAGTCATTACAGGAAAGAGTTCAAGAACATTTGACTGATATCACTTATTGCCTGAACAGTGTTTTGAACATTTAAGTGATACTATAGTTCCCATCTTCTCTGGTAATATAATCTGATGATGAATTATTTATGTTGTCTGTATAACCAATTTTGTAAATGTGATAATTTTTGTTTGTGTCATAAAAGGTTCCAGTGCCCTTCTTGTGGCAAAATCCATCAAAGAAAACAATACTGTTCCCAGTTATGGAGTGAAATCTTGGTCTTTTGCATTGATTTAAGCCTGGCATAATAAACTTCATCCACATAAGGCTAATCTATACGAGCTACACAGATAACACACAAAACACTGATGCCACAGAAGGAAGGCAGTGCTTGAAAATGTAACGAGTGATGTTCTTCAACAGATGTCTTTTAATGAGTTGATGAAAAGAAATGGAAACATCAAAATATTTTAACTTAAGAAGTAATTCATCTTAATTATACTGAAAGTACAGTGTAGCAATTTGACAAGCTTGACAGCTGCCTGAAGGTGGATGAGTGTGGCTGAAACATGTGGCAACTTCAGGTGGTTAATGTAAATGAAGTTGTATTTGAGGTGGAAGTGAATGTGTATAAGTGAACCTTGGACATAGTCTACATATACTATGCTATTAATATAGATTTTGTGTTGTTGCAGGAAACACTTTCCAAAATTGGCATAATGTCACGCATGGTTGGAAATCAGATTCGGGAATTGATGAATTCCATAGCTGAAATACAGTCTGCATGTCAGGAAGAACTGTCAGTACCAGTTGGAGGAGGAGCAAGTGATAATGCAGGTTAGATTCAGTAATGACTCAGAAGTACTTCTGCTAGCACACATAGAACTGTCATATCTAAATTAATTTGCATGATGTGGGAAGCAGTGTCCAATCATTTCTTTTTCTACAGAGTGGCTGACAAGACACTGTGCCCCTAACTAACTTACCATGTCTATTGTAGTACACTGTGTAGTTTAAAAGTGGTGTGTGTCAGCACTGTAAATTGCATGTGCTTTCCTGCATCCTGGATCCTGCTTGAAGGTTCTTTTCACTGATGAGTGCAATGTATCACAGTACCCATGACAGAAATGTTGTATTTTGGGCTAAGGAGAATCTGCTTTGCTTATTCTTTGACCCTGAAGATGGAGGTGATGTGTTCCTCTGAAATATCAAGTGACTTCCAACAGACTACATGGTGTTGTATCCTAGAAGATAGAGTGCTTCATAATTACTGACATGAGAGCCGCAGGTTCTACATAATGCAGTTTTGATTTGTTACTGTAATTCCCAAATATTTCACTTTCGCTGCAATTTTATATGCTTTAGGCTTTATATTGTGATTATGCCCTGCATTCTGGCAATGAGACATTCACCTGCCTTGCTATAATGTAATAGTGCTTTTATATTTCTCTTCATGGTATTCATGTTTTTCGTCCAATAATAACATCACCAGCACAGATCAGAAGCTGCTGCTTTCCATTCATTTTAAAATCTGGTTTTCTTCAGCTCTTCAAATGGTATGTTTTGAATAACATTGAAAAGCAGTAGTAACAAAATTTCTGGTTATTTAAGACATTTCTGAATAAGAAAAATAGCAGACAGATGCTTACCTATACAGACTTTGCTATGTTTCATTTAAACACATTTTAATTAGTCTTAACTTGTTTCATGGGTATGCTGAATTGAGTGGGAATGTTGTTCAATACTTCTCTTGTAACTGAGTCACAGGCTTTTTTGATATCTACACATTGCTGATGTACTGTACAAATGTAATCAAATTTTTCTTCAGTATCTTTGATGGGTTGGTGTGGATTGGATTGATCTGGCTCAGGATAGGGACCAGTGGAGGGCTCTTGTGACCCTTTGGTTCCATGAAATGCTGGGAAATTCTTGAGTGGCTGCACAATTGGCAGCTTCTTAAGAAGGGCTCAACCTCATGAGTGAGTGATCTTATGAATGCAGAATTAATGCTCATTAATTTTTTTTGTTAGATAGTTCCTTTTTATTCCTCAAATGTCTAATTGTTTCATATCTAAAATCTTCAGATGATTTCCCTTTGTTAGGCTTGGATTCTGCAACCATTTCTGTTTAGCTTTTCTCTCTGAATAATTACTTTGAGCATCAGACGATAGCTTTTATGCTGCTTCAGTTAACGAAAACCTAGACCCTCTTTGATGTTTTGATACACTTTCTGACATTCTTCTAAGCAATATTGCTGCCCACATTAGCATTCAGGCCTTCCAAAGTTGTAAACCTATTTGAAATTTTAACTGATGTTTTCTGCATTATCCCCTTTGTTTAAATACTGTAGGAAGTGAGTGAGTGAGGCTGTGTGTGTGTGTGTGTGTGTGTGAGAGTGAGGGGAAGGGGTTCTGCATGTGCATGCTTTTACACATGAGCATATTTATACATATACTGTTATTTTTTTTTCAGAGCTCATTTCTTGCCGTAGACATACCGTGCCAAATATGAAAATTGGAAAAATGAGAAAATCGCATGATGGTAAGTCAACTATCATCCACATTTAACTACTGAATATTGCAGTCAAGTGGTTAACACTGAGCCTTTGTATTTGGAAGGTCTTTGGCTCAATCCTTGGCCATGAGAGTGGCTGCCTGAATGAGATTTTGTATTTGCTGAATGTTGCAGTCAGGTGGTTAGCACTCAGCCTCTGTATTTGGAGTTCTTGGGATTGATCCTTGGCCATGAGACTGGCTGTCTGATTTAGGTTTTGTGTGGTTTTCCTCACTTCTCCAAGGCATTGCTGGGATAGTACCTTATAAATAATCCATGGTCACTTCTTTCCGTGTCTTTTCCAGTCACTCATTCACGGTCAATCAATCATTTGACATTTTGCCTAAGCATGACTGCAAGTGGTAAGTTTAATCTTGGCTGAATGGGAAGTATGTTTTAATTTATAATCTTTTTCTTTTCGTGTTTCATGCCCTCAGTGTCACGACTGTCTCCCAAGTCTCAACTGGTAAATCATGTAAACCCAATGGTTAGTGGGCATCCTATTATAAAACCGACCATTACGCTTCAGCGTCTCAACCTGCAAAATGTTCCATCAAGTTCTCCAGTGGAACAGATACACTCTCCATTGCCAGAATTAGATGAAGGTATTGTGTTTTATTGTTCTGTCTTTTTTGTAACAAAATCCCTGATACAAGGCATTTCCTAGTATGTTAGAATAGAATATATGAGGGGTAGGCCTTCTCGGCCCTTGCACCGTGACCTTAGGTCTATTGTGCTTCCCCCTTTTTTAATTATTCCCTCAGCAACCCCAAGCTTCGGAAGAAGCGCAGGATCTTGGGCATGGGGGCGTGAAAATAGTCACTTGGTTCCATGAAGTACTGGCCCAAGTGACGTAATCTTAAGTAAGCTAATGCCTCACATTCACACAGGACATGTGTGGCTGTTTCATCTTCTATCTGACACCTCTCA
>NW_019734966.1:527270-559060 GCF_002891405.2 Cryptotermes secundus | reverse complement strand
TTATTTGTCCCTAGTGTCAAATCAATAACCTCCTTCCTATTGCAAACCACAAAGGTAGGTTCGTTACCATGGTTTAGAATATTCAGGTTCGAACTCACCAGAAATTCCATAAGGCTCTCTCCCCTTGGGTTAGTGCCGGTGCTCCCCCACAAAATGTGGTGCGCGTTGGCATCACACCCAATGATGAGTTGCTTTTTCCTGCTAAAGCAGTAGTCTATGATGTCCCTAATTTCCTTAGTTGGCGGTGGTTCATCCGAGTCATATGGAAGGTAGACTGAAGCAATTATAAGCTCCTTGCTGCCTTCTCGATACGGGTATGCTATCCTTACTGCTGTTGCGTCCCTAGAACAGAGCTCCAGCAAAGGCAAGGCATTAACATGATTCCCGATATAAACACAAGATCTTGCATTATTACTGGGTACAACAGAGTAAACTGTTCCCCCTGTATTATTTAAGCCCCTTATTCGACCCTTGTATAACCAAGGTTCCTGAATAAGTGCTATGTCAGCCTTACCCTCAGCTAGATGTTGACACAGAGCTGCTGTGGCAGCTTTTGCTGTGGTGTAGGTTGATTTGGAGAAATCTCATGATCTCTTCCAATTGAGGAGGTATCAATTTCCATCTTATGTCCCTCCTCTTTCTCGTACTGGGTTCCATGTGAAGAGGTCCCTGATCCATTTTACTTCGGTCATCTGGGGGGCTGGGTACCTTATCCCCTTCCTCCTCAGAGGCTGAGTTAGAAGATACAGTGTCTGTCACGGGTTCTGTCCGGCGCCGAACTTCAGGATCGTCCAGCACCTTAAGAGTCCCCTGTGAGAGTCCTGTAAATATTTTATAACCAGTCCTCTGTATAATAGTATAGGAGTCCCGGTCTATGAATAGAATAAGCCTTTGGCCTTTTGACTCAGATTGCTTGTCTAATACCCTCCAGTTCTCTGTATGGAATCCCAGATTAAGGTCTGAAATCCATTTCAGCAGCTCTTCCTGGTTTTGGACAATTTTGTCCTTAGTCCGGAGAGCTACTTTAACAGACTTAGGCAGGTTCCTGGCATCAGTAGCCTTCAGCCTGGTTCCTGATTTAAACCTGTGGTTGTCAGTGCCTCTGATGAGCCCTTGACCAGACTGTTGGTTGGCACATATATAAATAAGTGCACCTCCTAGCAGTCTGTAGGATTTCAGGTGTGGTAGTTCTTCCTTTGGAGTCCTACGGAACAGCTCACCCAATACTTCCAGAATGGAATTTTGGTCGTCTTCGGTAAGCTTATCCTCAAGGTAAGTCTCCCTGAAGATAGCTACCTTTACATTGGTCAGAGCCTCCTTGTAAGTCCCTGGTCCTTTACAGTCCCTGGGTTTTTTTCAGAGTTCTGGCCATTTCCGTAGGAGTACTGCCCTCTGACCTTGGCCTCTTAAAGGTGCTGGTGGGGGTTTCTCCCTGTTTGGACGAGCTTGCATTCCCTGGTTGCTGACTGCTCCCAGTTCCTGCTTTGCCTATCCCAGCTTTTGCCCATTGTAACTGCCGTTTAGCGGCCCTCTACGAGGGTTTTTTCGCCAAACAGGGTCCACCTATTCCAGAGCCTAGGTGTCCCAGTCTTTCCCCTGCTACAGGTATGTTGGAAGTACTGGCTCCCTGCAGTGGTATGCCAGTACTAACGACTCCCAAGAGAGCAGTTTTTGGTTTTGCCTCTGGTAGGTTTTCAATCATTGGTTCATCCCTGCCTTTGGCTGAAATTACAACAGTAGGTTTGCTGGTTGCTTCTGAGCCCCTTAACGGTTCACCAGAGCTTCCAGCCCCCTGCTGAAGCATTTCTCGTAGGGATCCCCTTAAAGGGGGGTCCCTCTTAAGTTTAAGGTCCTTACGACTGGTTTTCTTGTTAGGTCCCTTTTTCATTTTGATCCCACGAGAAATGGGGATTTTAAAGGTCACCACCCGCAGAGCCCCATACGGGTGGAAGGCATAAATACAACGGGGTGCTGCCTGGTGCCCCGAGGGGATCGTTCGTGACACCGGCCAATAACCGCAGTGCCATGCAGCCCTTGGCATGATGCCTCACACCTTGGCTTAAGGAGGTTGGTCCTTTACAAGTATAACCCTCACAAGCCTCCAGGGCCAAGAGTGCATGTTCGGGGTAGGGGGGTATCCCAGATGATAAATGGGAGTGCGATTCTAATTGTCATGAGTTTGCGACCAGGGCATCCTACGCGAGATTATTGCCCCTGGAGGTTGCTTCAGAGTTCACCCATTCCCACCCCTCCACATGGGTTGGTTGAAACCATTTTAGAGTGTTGAGCCCTAAGGCTTGCGGCACCTTATTGGTACTCTAGGGAGACAACTCAAATAGCTCCCCATGGGAGTGCTCTCCTGCATTCGTCCTGGGTACATCGTAATGAAACCCAAGAGTCATTATGCCGCCACGTGGGAGGCTCTGGTCAAATGTCCATTGCCCTTTATGGAAACTTGGCCGCAACCCCGGAGGTTCATGCTAATGCAGACCCTCCAGGACTGTCATTGCCCAGCAGGACCACGAGGAGGTGTTCCAAAGCTGTGTCTCAACGCATCCCTGGTCTGTGATACGTCCCCACCAAAGACACAGCCACCCTGCCTTCCTAGTATGTTGATAAATGTTAAGTGTTGAATTCTCTGTTATTGAGTAGAGTGTTCATCATAATTACCACAAAAACCTATCCTGGATGAATTCAGTCCACTGTAATGGAGTAGTTAGGTTGTAACTGTTGTTAGTTATATATGTTTCTGCACAATCTTTTCTTTAACCTTAAATCAATGTGCTGGACTTCAATATAAGGAAATTTTCATTATGTTTCGTTTTGGTTTTATTCCACATTTTATTATTTTTACGTTTGGAGCGAGATTTAATATGTTAGTTAGTTAGTTAGTTATTGGAGAGGGTGGGTTTCCCCATGCACTCAGACCTGTATTGGTCCATTGTGCTTCCCTCTGTGATTTTTACCAGTCTCTATATCCTACCAGGACTGGTGCTTACCATCAGTCCCGCCCAGCCAGCGAGACCGGCTCTACTAGCTGAGAGGTATCTATAATGCTTCCCCCATCTACCAGAGGTATTAGAGACTGCTGTTGGGCGGGAAACGTCCGTAATTTGGCTCAGTGACCTCCTTTGGAGATATGAGGGTCTTTTACGTGCCGTAAAGCTACGACGCGGGACACACGGCTTAAAGTCCCTCCTGGAGGACTTGTTCCCTGAATTTGTCCGCCCTTAAAAATTCGACGACCTCCGCCGGGTATTTGAACCCACGTACTACGAGTCATGAGGTGGGAACGTTACCTCTAGAGTACGGAGGCCGCTGATTTAATATGTTATAATTATAGCACAGTGTTTCAGTTTTGTTTTATCTGGAATTTCAGTGGGACACTATAAAAATGAAATTGTAAATTTTTTATTTATAAAATGTTCGGACATCAAAGAACATGTGAGGTAGTATACTCATTTATTGATTAAAGGACATTTTTCTTTGGATGATGCTTTTGTATTTGTGTATATTGCACAGGTAACTCTAGTAAGTATTTGTGGTTATCTTTTTATTTTGTTAAGCCAGTCGTGGGTACTAAGGTAATGGCTTAGCTGTTCAGGTGTTAAGAGAAAAATTTTTAGTATTCATCTCTTCTTTCTCATAATGTAACCCCAGTAGTTGAATCACCATCATCAAATGACCCAAGAAATCATTTCTCCATAACTATACACAGAATAGCAGATTATAATATTGAGAATGATGCAAAAGTCATGCTATTTCGTATTAAGTTTTTAGTAATCTGTGACAGGTTGATGGAATATGATATGCATGTAATAGTTGGCATCACTCATCACTCCTAATGAGTGACAGTAATGTCCGGTAATATTATGACACAATCAGCAGCATGTTTTTTTTTCTAAGTGCATATATTCTTAATGAAACATTATTTTGAATCCTAGCCATATGCACACATTCAAGGAAAGTTTTAGGAGTCATCCAATTCTCCTGTTACACATTTGACTCTGACTGCGAAACTTGGTGATCATTTGCGTGAGAATGGATTTCTCAGTGGCGCTGGGGGTTTTGTGCATGTGTGAGAGGTAGATTCCTTCACTTCCTCACAGATGATGTACTTTTTCTTTTTATCATATAATCAGATTTGTTTAAAAATTCTGTTGTGAGGAATTGCTGTTTTTTGCCAACAGATCACATTGAAGAAGTGGATCTCACTAGAACAGCAGAAAACTCCACGGATTCTTCTCCTCCACCTTCCGATAATTCAGATGAAGAGGTATGGTTTTTAAAGTAACTGTTTGATCATTATCTGGGATCCATAGTGGGTCTGGCACATATTGTTCGTATAAATCAATGATTTTTATGACTTCACAGTTTGATACTGAGTGCGTGTGGAATAAAATTCTCTAATACCGAATCCTATATGATTTTATAAAGTATCCATTCAATTCCATACGTCACATTTATAAGTAAGTATTGGTAAAGATTCCAGGCATGTACAAAAAGTAAAAAGAGATGACATTTAATACAATTTGGCAGTAACATAAAAGTACACATCCGGATGAAAGGTATCAAAANCATTTGACTCTGACTGCGAAACTTGGTGATCATTTGCGTGAGAATGGATTTCTCAGTGGCGCTGGGGGTTTTGTGCATGTGTGAGAGGTAGATTCCTTCACTTCCTCACAGATGATGTACTTTTTCTTTTTATCATATAATCAGATTTGTTTAAAAATTCTGTTGTGAGGAATTGCTGTTTTTTGCCAACAGATCACATTGAAGAAGTGGATCTCACTAGAACAGCAGAAAACTCCACGGATTCTTCTCCTCCACCTTCCGATAATTCAGATGAAGAGGTATGGTTTTTAAAGTAACTGTTTGATCATTATCTGGGATCCATAGTGGGTCTGGCACATATTGTTCCTATAAATCAATGATTTTTATGACTTCACAGTTTGATACTGAGTGCGTGTGGAATAAAATTCTCTAATACCGAATCCTATATGATTTTATAAAGTATCCATTCAATTCCATACGTCACATTTATAAGTAAGTATTGGTAAAGATTCCAGGCATGTACAAAAAGTAAAAAGAGATGACATTTAATACAATTTGGCAGTAACATAAAAGTACACATCCGGATGAAAGGTATCAAAATTAAATAAATTTTGTTTGGAAACTAATTGTCATACGCGTATCCAGTTTTCATGTATACACCAGCTGGTGACCTTTGGCAAGCTCAGTAATGATGTTGACACCACAGGAACAGGTTCACTGCTTGTTGTGGCTAGCAGAGTTGCGATCTCTTACGTCTGTCCAGTGGTTGTTTCAAAATGCAATATGGACATCAACCTACTACCCAGAAAAGTATTTGGTTCTGGGACAACAAACTGAGGACCACAGGTAGTTTGTTGCATGTAAAATCTGGAAAAACAGGAAACTCTGAAGAAAATGTTAGTCACATTAGAGAGGCATTCCAGTGAAGTCTGCACAAATCAATTCAGGCTGCTAGCTTGGAGTTATAAATTCCATGTTCAACAGTGCATGATGTGCTACACAAAAGGCTTCACTTAAGAGCATATGAAATTCAAATGATTCATGCACTAACACCACACAAATTTCACTGTGGACATGCTAGAAAGAACTGATGTATCACCCAATTTCCTCTGCCAAGTGTGCTTCTTGGATGAGGCGACATTCCATGTCAAGGGAGTTGTAGACAGGTACAGCTGCAGGATTTGGGGCAATCAAAATCTGCATATCACATGTGAATCGGAGAGAGAGAGCCCCAAAGTGAATGTGTGGGTAAGCTTAATGCACAACAAGTTGATAGGACCGTTTTTCTTTTCTGATGTGACTTGGAGTTCATAGTTGGACATGTTGGAGCTGTATGCGCAGCCCCAATTACCACCTCAAACTGTCCTCCAACAATATGGGGTGCTGCCACATTTCAGCCACCATGTTAGGAATCATCTGGACAGAGAGATGGATCGGCAGAGGTGGACCAATAGCTTGGCCTCCTAGGTTGCCAGATTTAACCCCATTGAATTTTTTTGTGTGGGGTTATATGAAGGGCATTGTCTGCCAGGTTAAGATCAACAACCTTCAACACCTGAAAGCCCGCATGAGGACCCCAGTGGCTACGGTAACACCAAATATGCTTCAAGCAATGTGGAACAAGGTCAAATATTGTATGGATATATGTTGTGCCACCAAGGGAACCTACATTGCGGTTTATTGAGAAAGTTGTACACTCGGAAAATAACTTTAATATGTAAGTTTTGAGGTTTTCACGGCGATGACTATGAAGAAAGTCGTCTTCTGGGTTTAGGCGCCGTGTATTCATCGTTTTGGCCGGATGAATACATGGCGCCTAAACCCAGAAGACGACTTTCTTCAATAACTTTAATATTTTCCCTTTGTTATGGTGTAACCCATAGATGTGTATAATAAATGCTTTCTGAGATATAATTATTTTATTTTGGATACCTTTCATTCGGGCACCCCGTACATAATTTATTTTATGATGTACTATGTTCAAAGTAAAAATCATATTGGAGTAAGAAAGGGTTATGTTCATTGCAAAATGTTTGTATGACAGCTTTATAAACATTTAGAAGTTTTTAGGCTTTCACAGCAGTGTTGCTTGTTGTTGTCTTGTGGGTTGACACCACATAGTGTTACTAACATTTGAAAGGAATATGCTGCCTTAGGCATCAGTGTCAACTCTGGAGATGGAGGTAATACATTCCTCTGAAACATTAGTATCCACCACCAAGACAACAGGATGACATAACACAGAACCTTTCAGCACAGTGACATTTAAACCATGTCCAGAGCATGAATCAGGATAATTTTCTGCCAGGTATTTAATTTTTGCAAATAGAAAATCATGAGCCTTTTAAATGGCCACATATTCTCTATTTTGATTGGCTTATAATGAAATTTTGACTGTGTGCCAACAAATATCTTCAGAATATTTGTACTACATAAGTGGAACCAAATATGTTTTAATAATCCTGTTCAGAAGTGATTTAATGCTGGCAAATGAAAAGAAGAAATTGTAGTTCACATTACCTTAGAAATCCTTGGTATGATACACCTTAAAAACATTTGTCCACATAAGAGGTGGTATCAGAAATTTCCTGGACTATTGTTGTAACTGCCTCAGTGAAAGAAGATGAGAGGGGAGGCCAATGTCACACTTCCGCAAGCCTATTGTATCAGTCTGCCACGTGACATCGCACTGTGAACACGCATTGTTTTTACATGAGTGCCTTTTTGACTTCATGGTTTGTTTTGTCTGCAATGGATGGCAAAATCAAGCCCCCTTTGATTTCACTTTATTTCCCAAATTGAAAATGAAACTGAAGGGACAACGAAGAAAACAATGGGATTGCTGTATACATTCCCAAGGAGACTATTATGAAGGAGATGGCGGCCAAAATTGAGTAAGTGAAACCAGCATTTCATTTTTTACCAAGCCCGGGAACTTTCCGATAGCACCTAATACAAGGATAGTTCACAGCATCGTGTTGGTATATTGTGTCTCATCTTTTCCCTTACAATATTATATTTAAGCATCCTGTTACACTCACACAATATATGAGACAAACTCCGTCTTAAGTGCAACAATTTAATTGTAGTTCTTTCTTCTTTCCTTCCTCTACACTACATGTTTCGGCCCTAAATGGTCATCATCAGGTGTGTATTCTTACGTAGCTGCTACACTGCCCGTAGTTTAAAATTTAAAAACACCAGTCTTTCCAATTGTATGTATGTATAAAATCTTTGTTAACCNTCTTTTTCTTTTTCCAAATTTTAAAAATTAAAATTCCTCGGGGTACTCGCCCTATGTCTATAGTGCTGCAGCAGCCACTTCTTGTTTTATTGCTGTTCGGGTATTGTTCTGTGTAGGCTCTCTGTGCGTGTGCTGCTGCCCATCTTTAATAATTGATTAATTTAATAATTAATCAAATTGACGTGTGTAGGTTAACAAAGATTTTATACATACATACAATTGGAAAGACTGGTGTTTTTAAATTTTAAACTACTGGCAGTGTAGCAGCTACGTAAGAATATACACCTGATGATGGCCATTTAGGGCCGAAACATGTAGTGTAGAGGAAGGAAAGAAGAAAGAACTACAATTAAATTGTTGCACTTAAGACGGAGTTTGTCTCATATATCTTTTCCCTTGTTTGTTGCTCACAACACACTGTTATGTGCATTTGGTTTCCTTTTTCTTTAATTTATTCTACTGAGGAACTGTTTTTCTGTCAGACTTTTTACTACGTATGTTGTCTGCACAGGGTTCTGTCACTTTGTGTTTCTAAGAATATTCTACTAATAAACCCTGCACCAAATCAATTCAGAATTTTTAGTGATCTACCTGTGGGTTTACAGAGAGCCTCATGTTTCAGAGCAACATATCACTTCCATCTTCAGGGTAGAAGAGTAAGCCAATCAAGAAACCAGAAGAAGCAGGTGAAGAATTTACTGCCTGCTTCCACTGGTTTCTTGCTTTTGCTTGACAAACATTGTCATTCAGGAGAAATATGGCTGTAACTCCCAAGTTCATCACACAGAAGCTAGGACTATGTGTTATAATAGGGCAAACACAGTTTTTACACAGCCATGTCTCATATTCCAATCTCTGTTACAAATGAATGTGATGTAGTTACATGGACATTCATTTGGTTTTAATTTTTATATAGCTTATTTAACAGTGCTGACAGGACACACTGAATGGCATAGATGTTAGGGTCATTAATGAATGGTGAATTGAAAGGGATGTGGAAGGAAGCAACCATGGTTCCTTTCAAGGCACTCAGTGTTCACTTGGAGAGACTGGAGAAAACCTGAGAAACCTCAGTCAGGATAGTTGATATCCTGATTTGGATTCAAACCAGATACCTCACAAATGTAGGCTGGAGGTGTTACTGTTTGAACCAACTTACCCCACTGAACACATCACGTGACATAAACAAAAGTTTCTGTCTTTTAACTGTAATTTAGTATTTGGTGATAGAAAACTGGAATTGTGAGTTCAAGGGTAGCTGTGCTTACTGTATTCTTAGAAATTTTGAAAATTCCAGTCTTTTATATTTATTCACTTTGAATATAAGTTGATGATATGTAACTTGTTGTGCTTTGCTCAAGGATTGTGTTGAAATCCCTGTCAATCCAAGTACGGGAAGAATGTTGGCCTCTTCCTCTCCTCTGACATACCATGATATTGTACTTCCAGGTGAGACATATTTTCATTTAAATTAGTTAGTGATTTTAATTTAATGAAAACCAATGTAACATGTGTTGAGAATTCAACGAGAAATCTTGTCATTTGTTATACAAGTTTTCATACTGTTAACTTCCTCTGCGTCTGTATTCCTTTGAAGTCCTATATAATGTAGCGTGAATCGCTGGAGCATTGCTAGGTAGCGGACCAGTAAACACATGCGATACATGCTCTCAACAACGGAACAGCGAGTTATGCAACTCACTTTTAGGCAATTGCTCAGTAAACAGACTTATGTGCAGGCGCAATACATCACACTGCAATAGCACTATCACATGACATGTTTTGTATGTTGTCCGTGCATCACCTATATAATGGATATCTGTTTAAGTCAGAGAGTGTGTGGAGAGTTCAGGAGAGCTCTAGACATTTGAGAGACTAGTGTAGAGTGCTTACAAGACAAGTGAATAGAAGATCTGATGTGTGTGTTATAATTACAGCAATCTTGGAAGTGTTACAATTATTTGTAGTTACAACTAGTGAATATCCAATGAACCGATTTCTTAGTCACTAATACACATGACAACTGGTGTCAGAAGTGGGATGATATGTCAAGGCTGGAGCTTAACACAATCTCCCACAAATAATAAACGCAAACATTTGATCACCTCTTTTATAAAGTACTCCACACTCCACATATCCATATCACAATATTGTAACATACTTAGAAAACAGACATGCACTGAAACAAAAGTCTGCTCGCACTACTTTATGATGTACTTTAAAACTCGCGTCCATGCGTCATGTTAAGGTTCAACAAATTGTTGCTATGGTAACCTGAAATTGTGTAACCCGACAGTGTTACTCTCATGCTTAAAGAACCTTTTTTTTTCATGCCGACAGTGTTACTCTCATGCTTAAAGAACCTTTTTTTTCATGTATACAGGATGTTCTCAAAGCTACTTTACTGAGGCTATACTCATATTCCAGAGAAAAAAATATGTACTTTTCAACCAGCCAGTATCAGAAAGTGACAGTGAGGAGGGTGAGTATGGTGGTTGGTAGTAAATAAAGTATTTTTTCTGGAGTGTAAGTATAATCTCCATAAAGCAACTTTTAGAACATGCTGTATATA
Organism: Cryptotermes secundus; assembly: GCF_002891405.2. Lineage (NCBI taxonomy): Eukaryota > Metazoa > Arthropoda > Insecta > Blattodea > Kalotermitidae > Cryptotermes > Cryptotermes secundus. Next base: position 548,687 of record NW_019734966.1, on the reverse strand, counting down.
AGAATTATTATATGACAGTCATTTCCATGCATTTGAACTTGTATATTTGGAAACTGAGTTCTCTTTCCCACTAGTTAATGGTGCATAATATGGTGAATTTAATATCTTAATAATGCATGGAGCAGAGTGTTTATGAGGAGATGTTGGTTTGGTCAGCTAGTCAAGAAACTTGTTTCTGTTTATGAAAAGTGAGCATTCATTACTGTGTTCACAAAATCACCTTCCGGGCCTGCCTTGAGCTAAGTGAATTCCATGGGCTCCCTTTCATCCTGCCTAAGATTTTTTTTAATGTTGCCTGCTGCCAATGCCTAGGTCTTACAAGAGAGCATTTTCCTTCAGGTTTTCCAACCAAAACAGTAAACATAATATGGAAGCTGTATGTGGTATGTGTTGCATTTAGTTCTGGATATTCTAATGGTATCCCACCTTGTTCCACTTGATACAGACAGTTTAAGTTCTTCATTTATTATATTGTCACCTGTGGGAGTGACTATAGATGGGGTTTGGATTAGAGATTGGATTTATTGATCCCTTTAATACAAGACCTGTGACTACACTTAATGATAGCACCATCTCTAATCTCCGCACTTTACAGATCACTACAGCACATGCTAAGCCTTTTCAGTCTGCTGTGTCTTCACTGGTTATTCCCTGAATAATAGATTCTGACAATGAAGATTCTTCAGCTTTCACTTTCATTTCTTTGCTGACTGCATCAACTAAGTCTTCTCTTCACAGACTCCCTTACAACTGTCTCTCACTCCAGCTGACCTCCTTATAACATTTTGGCATGTACCACAAGAAAATTCCATTCATTGTTGTACTCCAGTCATTTCCATGGGAGCATGGTTGTTTGTGAAGGCGTTAGTCAGTAACAGCTGCATATACTCGCTTATTAAGAATCTGTTGCCTAGCATCAGATGTTGTTTCAGTGTTTGTTTCCAGGTTATTGCCCGGTAATGGGTCAGCATGCTATAATATGTAGGTAAACTTATGAACAGTGCAAAAGGTTTCAGTATATCCTCCAGCCTATACAGCATGCACTTGCATTTGACTGTTTATTCTCTCTGTGCTACACAATTTAAACAGCAGCTGGTCTTTAACATTTGAGCACATTTTACATTGGTGCATATTAAGAGTTTGTTTTCTGTGATTTATAGGCCACCATTCCAAATTTTTATTGGATTTGAAGCTACCACAGCAGGGACTATGAAAAGTATGTTTGTCAGGGTTTTAACTTCATGTTGTTTTGAAGATGCTCAGCGTGTTGGAGAGGACTTGCAGCTTGTATCTTGATGTTTCTTGCTCTGCTTATGTTTCAACCCATAATATGGAAGCGATTCTGCAGCTCTTCCAGCCACCTGTGCAGCAGGTACAGGCTACTCTTTCCCCAGGAATAAAGCAGCCAGGATGTGAAGCTGACTACTCCCATCTAGTGCCAAGGTCAAGGAGAATGGTGGAGGTATATCTCCACTCCTCCTTATGTCTTCATGGCATAGTGCTTAATTAAGCACAGGAACAGCTTTACCTTTTGTCATGTATGGAGGCAGTATGGTCCTCTGAAACATCAGGCTTATTCTGAACTACATGGCATTACAACCTACATGATGGTACTCTTCATTCTGGAGCTTTTGTTTTTTGTACCTAAAAATTGTGTTGATTACTGGTGTGAAATTTCCTCAAGGATTAAAATTTGCAACATTTGAATCAGGAAACCAGGGGCCAAATTCCTCTACATTATCTAGTCATTGAAAGAGTTTTACATTAAATGTTGTGTAGTGTTTGTATGGATTATCTTGCTGGAGGTAATTGTTCAGAGATGGATTACAGTTGTTAGAAAAGAATTTGTAGCATACTTAAAAAAATTCTCATTTCGGAAGTCATCCTTGGAACCATATATAAATATTAAAGTGGATATGTCAGAGTTGTAATATAGTTGGTGTCATTCACTGTTTCCACAAGTTAGACTTGGTATTGGTGAGTCTAAAATAATGCGTTATGTTTCAGTTGCTGAAGTTCCTTTGGAACGCCTCAGAATCTCAGACAGACACAAGAAGGCAGAAGAGAAAAACATGTCTCGAGGATTAATTGTGCAGGATAACGAGGCAGCATCACTAAGCAGTCATGTGAGTGCCACATCCCGACACAGTTCAGTAGCTTCCCTATCTGAACACAGTAACAGAGTGACAGAAATCTGCACCAACACATCGTCAGGAGGGACTGGTCCCCTTAATGTCGAATACTGTGTTTCCAAAGACAGTACACCTATGGCTGTTATAACTGAGTATGCACTTAGAACACTTGATGTAACACCTTCCACTGCAGTGCCTAACCAGCAGTCAAGTAACAGTAGTGTAAGAAAGTATGCACCATCTTCTCGTGCTAAAACTCCAGCATCCTTTGAGGTACAGAAGAGTCAGGTGAATGGTGTCAGTGATAAATATCGTTTAGTTGTTGCCTTACATGATGTGAGCGGTTATCTTCACAATGGAACACTGACCAGCATTGAACAGGCAAGTCATAGTGGGAATTCAAGTCTTTGCAGCATGATGCACTGTAATTTTCTTATATAATACCCTAATTTAGCATTGAATCATATACATTGTATATAGGAAGTTGGTGTAAATTAAGTGGCTGCACACAGCAGTAAAGCAGCTTGAGTTCCTTCAGTCTTTTTTGAATTCTTGAATGCATAGATATGAGGAGAAAATGATTGGGGAACCTTGATTCCCATGGTTAACGTTGAAAACGGTATTGAATTGGGATTTGTTTTGGAATAAATGTACTTTGTACATTGAAGCCTCATTGAAACATTAGTGTATGTACAGTACATTATTTATTGAAATTAAAAGTGTTTAGTTTGTGAGTTGAATCAGTGAGTTGAGGAGCTTGCTGATTGGTTGTGCTCAAGATAAGTCTGTGATAGCTAAAGTATGAAATGTGGTTCATGCAGGATAAATTATCCTCATTTCATTCAAAGACCATATCGATGCAAGAATTAGAGCTAGTCATCCCTTGAGAAATATCCGAAAGAACGTCAAGTTCAGAGGTATCTTTCATGAACTCTACAGGTTTTGCATTGTAATTAGCTTTCACATTGATGTTAAAATCACCCACCAATATGATTGGCATATCCTCACACCTCTCCTTGCCATAAACTTGAACATTTTGCAGACATCCATTACCAGCCAAAGGCTGGGTAAACATTATTTCCAAAGTGAAGTCACCCATTACTAAGTAATGGTTGGCTAAATGCATTCCAACTCCAATGCATAGCACTGAACACATGTTTCTGTTACAAAATTCACTAAGCAGATACAGTTTCCACGGTAATTACAATGGTTCCTGACTTCACTATGGGGGCAATGTTGTCACCGATTACTAAGTAATGGTTGGCAAAATGCGTAGCACCAAACACACATTACCTTGACAACAATTCACTAAGATACAGATACTGCAGTAATTACAATGGTTCCTGATGTGACATGATCTTAAAAGAGTAGAATGGAACCCTAGGGGGGAGTGTCTACTGTCAGGTCTCCTTAACATATATAACTAGAACTTAGAAATCAGAAGATATAAACCAAATACAGACTCCAGGAGATATTGAAAAGGTGCTGCAAATGGACCACAACAGATTGAATTTTTGAGAAGCTCACATTTGTTAACGTATTTCATTCGCAGTATGTCCAGATCCATCTCTTACGATTTAGCCATGGCAGGCAGTTGAAAGCCTATAAAATTAGCAAAATTATTACATGTTTTGGGTAATTGTTTACACAATGTACAATTTTATTTGGGGAATAAAATAAACACAATTTTTGGATAGGTCAATCTTTATTCTTTCATTTACATATAAATTTAACATAAGATATGCCATATGTCTTGAGTTATCAGTGGTTACGTAAGAGGTTGCACAAGTGTTACGCTGACTGTCACCTATGGCTTCATCCTTATGCACCCTCACATAATAACGTTTTCAACATTAAAAATAATTTTCTGTTTGATGCACTGACATGAAAGAATGAAGGCAGAAAATTACATTCTTCTGTGACACAGAATACCTAAAAGAAGCACCAAATTCAGAATGGAGTACAGTTTTCAACCATTGTTTTATTCATGTGATGTATATAATTACAGAATAATTGTGCAGCATGCAGTGTACTTAGGGTAGTTTTGCCGTAGATCTGTGAAATTTATAACATATTTCCAGCACTGCTGTGTCCCAATTATTGAATGCTTGAAACAAACACAGGCCATATTGACTCTGTTACATGCTGGAATATTGCAAAATGTATTAACAGCATGTAATTACCAGCAAAGAGTGTTGATATTGTTGTGTCTGGTATTTGGTTGAGAATGCACATTTTAGCATGCTTTCCTTATTTTGAAAAAATGAAAATAGGCTTATGGAATCTCCAGGCTGTCTTTGTATCACCCCTAATAACTTTTAATGGCTGAACCAATCTCTCTGAAACGTGATGTGTATATTATGTCACCTGAGCCCATCTCAACAGTGTACGTCATAAATCCCTCCCATCAGTCTATGTGCTTATATGTATAGCCCCCAGTCGTTGCTAGGCAACAGCTCAGTAAAATGTTGCCACTGCAATGAATACACATGTAACAAAAGAAGAATTGTTGGAAGTGTTGTTTTCTATGTGGCCTGTGTCATATCAAAGGAAAGTAGGCGATTAGTTCTTCCAAGAACTTCTTGTTTAATGCAGTTTCAACCTTCATTTCTGTATCCAGAATGATAGTTGAGAGAGCACACAAGAAAAGTATCCTGAATGAATTGAATCAGCCACATTTACACCAAACTTCTAATTGAACACAAATAACAGAAGTTTATTTATATATGTATGTGTGTCTGACACAGAGTTAATTAGATATCTTTATATAAAGACAGATATGATTGTGTATATGTTACGATAGACATTAATGGTCTATTTATTATGGATAACAGCAGGCAGTTATGCAGAATCCCTGTTTGAGAATTATACAGGTGTGGAAAAGGAACCTGACGATTTTTACAATGTGTTATGTTGGCAATACCTGAGGATGAGGTGGTGGGAACCATGTCATTTGCTGGCTTAAGTGATTTTGTTGCAATAGCCATTTAGCAGTGGAGTGCACAATATTATGCCTTTATTGTTGAAACATTTTTTAAAAAGTGGTTCCTCCTTTGTTAAAACACAGCAAATATTTTGCAAGCATTTCAATATTGCTCATCAAGGGACAGCTCCATGCTGCAATACCATACAGTTATGGGTAGAACACTTAAGAATGAGTGCTTCTGCATTAAAAACGAAACCACCAGGCAGATGTGTACAGTGCAATTGCCACACAACAGTGAGGTTGCAAGGCAGTCGTTCATAAGGAGTCCTAGATGTTGAGCCAGGAGACATTCTGTTGCTCTAGGACAGGCAGGTCAAACATGTCAATCGTGGGACGATTTTTGGTCGATCTCATAGGCCTATAAGGAAATTATACATGAAAAGCATGTAAATTCACTTGTAATATAAAATAAGGAGGAGATCATAGCTACTATTTAAGATCTTTAATTAACAAGAAACACCATTGGGCGGTGAATAGAAATGATGTGTGGAAACGTAACTGAACAGTTGTTAAAAGATGTTTCCAGTTTTGTTGCTTTCTCCCTCCAACTGGATGAATCTACAGACATCAGAGACACATCCCAGTTACTAGTTGCTTTTACAACAAACATCATGTGTCGTGTTATTTTTACCAATATTTTTGCTTAAAGCAAGGTATGATGATAGGAGCGGGTGGTAGATCACTGGCAGACACTAAGAAGTCGATCACAACCTGTTTGAAGTTAACATGCCTACTCTAGGAGTATCTGATCGCAGTGTGAGGAGAATTCTACACAAGGATCTAAGTATCAATATGTACAAAATGGTGGTGGTGCAGGAGTTAAGTGATCATGACATGGCAAACTGTAGCAAGGTAGCTGAGTGTTTAATCGGAATTTTGTCCAATGATTTCATTATCCTTATGACAGATGAAGCACATTTCCACTTATCTGGCTGTGTCAGCAAACAGAATTACGCTACTGGGCAGAAGAAAATCCACAGCAGTTCCATCAACAGCCTCTTCACAGTGCACATGTGACTCTTTGGTGTGGAGTGGCAGGCTTTGGAGTCATAGGCCCTTATTTCTTTAAAGATGAAGATGGGTGTGCAGTTACAGTTGCATCTGCTCATTATGTTGAAATGTTACGGAACTTCCTTACACCAGTACTGAGTCATCGTGGAATGGAGCTCTCAACCATATGGTTCCAGCAGAATGGTTCAGCTGCCCATACAGTGAGAGCATCCATGGGGGTCATTCAAGAAATGTTTCTGGAGGATGTTATTTCAGAATGTGGCGAGCTTCCATGGCCTGCATGATTGCCTGATCTCGCCGCCTGTGATTATTTCCTTTGCGGATACTTCAAAGCAAAGGTGTACGCCAGTAGACCATGGACCATCGATGACTTCGGTATTTCAATTCAGATGCAAATTTCAGCAATACCAGAAAACAGTGAGGCGAGCACTGGGAAACCTGCGAGCAAGGTTGAAAGAGTGTGTATGCAATGATGGGCAACATCTTAGTGATGTATTCAAAGCAAAATAAACGGAGACATAATGAAATGTACACAGAATAAAATGACATTCAGTGTTCATTCATTTTGTAATAATAAGTTGAAAATTAAAATAAAATTTCACTGCTTTATATATGTACATTTGAAAAAGTCAGGTTCCTTTGCCAGTTATTTGAAATTGCCAGTTAATCATTATTACAATAACATGCGCACAGGAAGCTGTAGAGACTGCATTGATTATGAAAACATTTGTTGTTGATCTTACTGTTTAATGAAATAGCACTATGTCACAACATTTGTAATTTGTAGATCAGAGCATTTTATTACTCGATCACCTTTTGGTATCTTTGGTTGCTGGAAAAGGCAGTACTGTGAGTGTCAGAACTTTGCTTGACAATGGTGTAGTACTTTATTTAATTACTGTCCTGAAACTCAACTGGATTCTTGCTTGCGTAGATTGCCTCCTTTGTTAAAACTGTAGGCTACACTACTGCCAAGCCAAAGGTTACAGATGTTAAGTTTTCATTGAGGTGGATATGCCTGTGTTTAGCTGAAAGAAAGGAACGTGAAGGCTGATGCTGGTCCCAAGCCAGAGGAGCATAAAATTGAGAATGGACATAAAGACTTGGAACTCAGTATGTCGGACACAACAGAAAACCAAACACAGCTCAACTTCACGGCTGAAATTGGCACTTTGGATTACAGTTCTGTGCTCTTAAATGATTGCAATGTGGAAGAAAAGCGTCTGTCAGCAAAAGAAGATTTCTTAAACAGAATCCAGAATGAGGATCCTCTGGAGGGACCTAGCTGGCATTACCAAAGTGTTGTGTCTCCTACAAGAAGGAAAAGGAAAAATTCAAAACCTTTGCATTCATCTCAGTCCAACAAAAAGGTAATTACAGTTAAACCTATGTGTAACAAATTTCATTTTTTTTAATTTGCTCTATAGACATTTATGTCATTTTTTAATACAGTAATACAGGGTATCTGAGGAGGAATGGTAAAAAAGGTAAAGCTGTACCTGTAACAGGCTATGGATGGCCTAGGAATATATCTGAATTACAGAAACTGACCAATTTCATGTGTTTTAACTCATTGTGGACCAGCAATTTAAATATTTAAATCACCCTGGGGCCCCCATTATTAAACCTACTAACCTAACTTGTGCACTGTTCACTTTAAAATTAATATGAAATCTAATTAATTTTATGAACTAAAATTTTTGGAGAACACTTACCAATGCTCCTAGAAGTGCTTGAGGGTGTGATATTTCTGGGAACATTCCCCTTTGTGAAGTGGCATTACACAGAACTTGCAAATGTAGACATACTCCATTTTGTGAACTGTACAAACACGGCATTGCCTGGAAGGATGCTTCCCCTTGGAATGTTCACTCTTCACAATTTTCACGATGGTATATTTCCGCATATCACCCGAGAGTCACCCTGGGGGGGGGGTCCATATGAGGCCTGCATGAGGTGGGAGTTGATGGGCCCGGTTGCATTAAGTCTATGTCTGACTCTGGTTATGGCGCCACCATCTGGTCTGTAGCCCAGGCCTTTGCCACGTTCATCAGAAATGCTTTGTATTTCACTTTTGAATCAGAGTTTAGATTTTTGTGAGTTTTTTAGATTTTTTACTGTCCCCGCAATGTTATTACCCGCATTATCGTCGGACCTCCTGTCACTTTTACTGTCTGTGGCCACAATTCTTTGTTCTCCCCTGTCACTGCCGCTTTCTGAATCACCATGACTACGCGTCTCACAAGGCAGGTCAGCTAGCTCATCAGAGAAGAATTTGTCCTTTATTCATACTCCACCACTAACCACTGGCTGATACATACAAAGGCAAAGCAGGCAAAGAATTTTCCTTCATAGTGGGTTAAGAAAACAGCAAGGTCAAGTTACTGACAAGTAAGCAAACATTCCAGAGTTTTACTACACAACTGTGTGCAACCTGGGTGGCGCCAGAGGAAGGTATAGTGTGTTACAAACTAACGTGTCCTAAAATCATGATATCATGCAACCGGTCCACCACGTTTAAAAGCCAAAAGCATGATATCATGCGACCGGTCCTCAAACTGTTAAAGAAAATGATTTGTTTTAAAACATAATGATGACACTGTGTGCATGAAATGTCCACATGCACCTGCAGAGCAGATGGTAGAATGATTAGTGAACAGTAAGTTGGAAAGAAAGTTGAAGGAAATGGTTGTGGCCTATTCCAAGATACTGTCATGGCATTAACGTGGAGAAACAGAAGAAAACCACAAAGGACCTCAGTCAGGAGAGTCAGTTCTGTCCTAGATTTGATTCAGGCAACCTCCATATAATGGTCAGAAGTGTTACCATCTGAACTATCTTGTCCCCTTTGCTGTGTCCTTTCTGGTGGTCACAGATATCATATGATTTTGAAGGGGACCGTAAGATTAATCCAGACTCTTGTAACACTGCATTGTTATACTTTCACTTCATAACAAAATTTGTTTCTTGAAGTTGTAACCTTTTTCATCTGATATTATGGATTTATAAAATGGGGATGGTGGATGGACTTTAAATTGGGGAATCCAAATGGTGAGGGCATTAGTATTGAACAGCTAAAATACTGTCACATATCCAGGGTTTTTGTGACTAATAAGACTGGTTGTGGATTGGATGATAGGATTTATTGATGCCTTCTTTACAGTCTGTCTTAATAACAATCAAGTTACAATAATTCACGGTCAATGGCTGCCTAAGATGTGTGCCATTCTTTACTGGACTACAACTTTCTTCTCTTCTACTGTGACTGACTTGGTTCTGATTTACGAATTGATCACTTATTCAGCTTCTGTTGCTTACTGGTTAACACTCCAGAGCTGTACACTCGACTTCTGAACTGCCTTATGAAATCTCTTACAGATGACTGACAAAACAGTTATATGTCCCACTTTTTTAACTTCAGTAGAACCGAATAGAGATCACCAACATTTCCTTTATTACTGCATGTCTATTTGTTGTCACAGAAACGTGCCTAGAGACTTGCTACCCAGCAATGGATATCCATCCACCGTTGAGAGCATAACCTCAGAAATGTGTTTACCAAACCATTGTCTAGCGGTGATCATATGTGTCAGAATATATTGCTTGAGAATAACTGTCATAGTATTTATTAGACTCTGTGATGAGCAGGTGGGTCATTTTAATGAAGATGACCAGAAACACTCTTATTGTAGATTTTTGTGCACATGCAGTGTCCCTTGTATCCTCAGTTTACTGAGACCTTCAGTGAGAGGATGGATACCACCAGAATTCCAAGGAAATGTGGGTTTTGACCACATTTCATTATCTCACGTTCTGCTTGCATTACTGTTTTTATCTGCTGCTGCTGTGGTTTCATCAAACTCACTTTCATTATGAGATGGGATTGCTCCATTAGTGTCACTGCCCAAAATGAGACATTGATCAGTATCTCCCTTAGTCATCAATATTTGTGCTATTATACAACTGTATTCTATTCAGAGTGATAATACAGACCTCCTGCTCTTGGCCATATTGAGGATTAGGCAGTGCAGTGTCTGTAACAAGATTATGCAATTCAGTGGTGGTCCAGACACTTCCCATTCTATGCAACTGCAGTGCTTGAGAGCACTATAGTTTCTCTCCGTTCTCACAAGATAATCTTGCAGTCACTTTCTGACACTTACGATTGGTAGTCTGTCTCCCCTCACTCTCCCCTCACTTCACCTCCCACTTACACTACAGCAGAAAAACAGGAAAGAAACCTGTATGTCATTGTCATGTTCCCATTACCATAATTCCATCTACAAACACACAAAATGTTCATTTGTTTCTGTCTTTATTCTGATTCATTTACAAGCTGCTACCTTAAGGCTGACAAAACATACTTAGCTGGAATGGCATATTGATAGGATAATCACATGGAATAAGTTTACTGACACTGAAATTTTCATGGCAATACTTGTCCTGCTAGAGTAAGTGTATGATGGGGTACCCAAAAGAAACGGAACTATTTTTTTTGTGGGCAGAGTTTTTGTAGTACTGCGTTTTGCTGCTATGAGCACATAGAGCTAACATTCCTGAGTCGATAATCCGACTACTGTTGCTTCAGAATGTAAGGACTAGTTTCGGCAGAGTTTATAGTGACAACTGTTTTGTGTGATCGTCGTTTTTGCAATGGCTGATTTTCGTGAACAGCGTGCGGCGGTGAAATTCTGCTTTTTGCTCAGGAAAAGTGGAACAGAAACTCTTGAAATGTTAAAAACGGCGTACAAGGACGATGCTATGTGGAAAACTCAAGTGTTTGAGTGGTTTTCTCATTTCAAAAATGGTGAAATGTCAATTGATGACAAACCTCATTCTGGTCGTCCTTCCATGGCCCGAACACATGAAAATGTTGAAAAAATTCGTGAAATCATCAAGGAAGATCGACGACGGACCATTGAAGAAATTGTGTAGCTGTCGGGAGTGACTTGGAGCTCAGTTCAGCGAATTTTGACAGAAGATTTGGGAATGAAAAGGGTGGCTGCGAAATTCGTGCCACGACTGCTGACTGCTGAACAAAAACAAGGTCGCATGGAAGCATCCTGTGCTTTGAAAGAAGAGTCCCGAAATGATCAAAACTTTTTTTCAGCGTTTTGCTGATGTTGCTGAGGTGAAGGAAAAAAACGACGGAGGCGCTGTCAAGCATCTCAAAAGATGAATTTAGACAATGTTTTGAAAAATGGAATAAAAGACTAGACAAGTGTATTAGTGTAAGTGGAGAGTACTTTGAAGGGGATTGAAGGTTTGTGCTTAAAATTTGAATAAATAAGTTTAAAAAAAAAGTTCGGTTTCTTTTGGGTACCCCCTTGTATATCAGTGTATATAAGTAACTCACAGTAGGAAGGCAAAGAAAATTTTGTGTAGAGCAGTGGAAAAATATCAGTGTTATAAATTTGTAGGCTGGCTTCAAATAAAGTAATATTCTAGTGTCACAGCAGTGTAACACACAGTTGGTCCAGAGGATGGGGACACAGATGATAAAGGTTAAGCCAGCATCCCATGTGCATTGAAAAAATTTCAGACAAGAATAGGTTTGGGGACTAGTTAAGGTCTCTGTAGCTCCATTAGAAAGGAATTTGCAAAAAAAGTCATGAGATTCTAAAGGGTTCTGATGATGGCATATAACTCTAAGAATTAATGGGTTTTTGGACTTTGTCCATCATCCAGTATTATAAAAAATAGACAACACAGCATTTCAGAAACTGAAGAATGCCGTCTTCTAGGATGAGGCGCCATGTAGATCTTGTGTGAACCGAAGTTTCAGGGTAGAAAAATCCAGTAGCCACTTGCTCATGCTGGTTCCTCGCTCATGGATTTTCCTACCCTGAAGATGGAGGTGACACATTCCTCCGAAAATTCGGTTCTCAGAAGATATACACTGCACCACATCCCAGAAGATGGCATTCTTTATAGTCACCACTGTGAAAACCTCAAATCCTACATTTCAGAAACTGGATCTGTTTCTGTCCCCAACTGAAAGGGTGGGAGACACATATTCTGTTAGGTTCCTTAGAAAGAGCTAACCTCCAATGATTGAAGTTAGCTCTTTCCAAGGGACCCAATAGAGTAGGTGCCTCCCCCCTCACCTGTGGATGGAAACAGATCCAGTTTCTGAGGCATTGTGTTCCCTGCTTTTTAGAGTACTGAATGATGGACAGAGTCCAAAAATTCAGTAACTCTTGACAGATTATTAGTTTCAACATTTATTGTAGATTTGATTTAATTTTGGAGCTGTTGTTTCTATCATTTATTCCTTATACTACTTAAATGTGAATATCCATAACTTCATAACTGTCATAAGTGAGACACTTGTTGATGTAACATTTTCATTCATTAGCACTTAATTTAACAGCCTCCTAAAGCTTGACCATTCCTTATGCACAAGCTGTATGTAGACATATGCATGTGTGCACACATGCATACATATATACATTGTATTTAACTTTGCAGTGAAGTCCTGGATACACATTTTAAGATCTGATGTTTTCAGGGAAACTCTGGAAGTCAATGGAATGCCACGTATGCTACACCAAAGAAAGAAATTTCAGGCAGATTTCAGCATCAGCAAGCAAAAAACAACCTTCAAGATCCACAAGCAGAAACGGGAACTATAGAAAGTGATAAGACTGATGATGAAGACATGGATATCACAGAGTGTATGCCTTTGTATAATGTTACGAGCAGTACATCCTCAAGCAATATGGGGAAGGAAATGAACACTCACACAGCTGGTTGTTCCGATATTTGTAAGATGCAGTCAGAGTCTATGGAGCTGTGTGGAGGAGTTGTTACTCTGCCTTATACAAAAAAGCCAAGGATGAAGCATAATAATGACACTTCAGGCGTATCAGAATCGGAGGAGGAATGGAAGCCAAGGAAGAATGCCAGGAAGAACCAAAGTCGAAATAAGGCTCACTCTGGAAGAACAAATTCCAAAAGTTTATCAAGAAGTATGAAAACAGGGTCAAAAGCAGTTTCTAAGGAGGCAGCAATTGATAGGTATGTTATAGACCGGCAATGGGAACCATTTTCTTGGATATGACACTGTGTCATCTGGTAGAAGTTTACTTACTTTCGAGAGCACCATACTGCCTTTTCCTTAAAAGTTATGTAGTAAGCCAAGCACCAAACAGCTGCTTGTGTATGAGCTCCAATGATGAAAAATGTACATTCCTCGAAAATGCTGATGAATGCTTATCACACTAAACTGCGTCACATCTCAGAAAATGGTTCTCATCAAATTTACTGTCATGAGAACCTCATATTTCATGTTCCAGGTCAGTTTGTTTTGTTGATGGGTCACATAGTTTTGTCTGCAAAATAGATTACAGTAAAATTTTCTTGTAGTGGTATTAGGAGAACTGAAATTCTTTCAATTTTTGCAGAGGATTTTAATTCATTTTATATTAACTTTATTTATGTCATCACAGATATTGTGAATGCTTGACATTGATAACATGTACAAATTTCTATTCGGAAGCTCTTTGAATTTTCCTATTACTGAAGACTGTGATGCCTGTTGCCTACCTACCACTTGGTGCTACAGCCCTGGGTGAACTTTGGACTCCTCCACAACCAGTCTCCACAACCAGTTCATGCTGCTATAGGAATGGATCCATGCATGATGCGAGGCTGGTTATTAGGTTTCTGAACAAAATTCTTTTCACTGGATGAGGTTGTTAGCCTCCTCATGGCCAACCCCCAACCTGGAGGACCAGTGTATCTCTCATAGTCTGGACTCTACCCTTTGACCTTTCTGGCATGGGTGACCCTTCTGGTAGTTGAACTATCGCTGGCATAGCTCTCCAGGTCACTGAGTCACGCAAGCCCCACCACCATGACAAGGTGGAGACACTTGGGGGGGGTGATGCCTGTTACTCAACTTTTTTACTGTTTTAATATTATTAATGGTGTGAACAATGAAAATGCAGTAACAATGGAATATTTTATCTTAAGAACTAATGCACTGTAGCAATTTCAAAGAATTGAACAGTTGCGTGAGGATGGCCAAGTAAGGCCAAAACATATAGCAGTTTAATTTTAATTTTAATATTATTTTCAATGAAGGGAAATTATAATCAAAGCTGCATTAAAGACAGAGGTAAGTGTGTTAAGTATGTGACATATGCCAAACGATTAATCTTAATTTTGATGTGCAAGACTCTTTAGAAGCAGTCCTTCGGAAGACTGTAGATGACAGGAAAGCGTCATGGCATGCTGAAAAGTAATGCCTCCTCTCCTCCCATCCCTTCCATAATATGACTAGATATTCAATGAAACAAAAGTGGGTACTTTTCAGGTACTTTCATGAATTTATCATGACAGAGTTTTGCGTCTTTGTTGGCAGAACCACATCATCACCCTACTTGACTTTGTCATCTCACAGGAAATGATGACCATTCATTCATGCAGTCACATCAGTTCTCACATTGTTACATTGAAGGAAAATATGCTGCATATAAAGAAAAACTCCACAGATACATTACTTCACTTTTTGTGCCGCTTTATTGTTGTGTTCAGAGTTAATGGTGGTACCAGTAGGCATAAAGTTTGAATGTCCTACAACATTAATGCCCTAGAAAGCAATTTTGCTGCAGAATGTGAGGTTCTGAACTTCTAGCTTCAGGCTGAGCAAGCCTGATCTGTGTCTGGCCAGGCAAGACTGGCTTGTGGCTGGGTAAACCTAGCATCTGGCCAAGAAAGCCTCTTGGTCTGTGGCTGGGAAAGACTAGCATCTGGCCGGGAAAGCCTCTTCTGTGTGTGACTGGGCAAGAGTGGCATGTGGCTGAGCAGTCCTGCTGTCTTACTGAGAAAGCCCAAGTTTTCTGCAGTCAAAAGCTCAGCCACTGCACACT
Source organism: Cryptotermes secundus (assembly GCF_002891405.2). NCBI lineage: Eukaryota > Metazoa > Arthropoda > Insecta > Blattodea > Kalotermitidae > Cryptotermes > Cryptotermes secundus. The sequence goes on along the minus strand of NW_019734966.1, from coordinate 533,682 downwards.
GTTCCACACTGACATACTCATTCACTGCACCATTCTCATGGCTGTAATTAGAAACCTCTGGTGGTAGAACTATGAAACTTTACACAAAAGTGTGGGAAAGTCAAACTGAATGAGCACAACATAATTTGTGCTATTACATAATATTGTTTTGGGCGAAATAATGATTGTATTTAAAAGGGTAATATATTCTATAATTGTGGTTTGAATTTTTTTTTATTGCTAGTGGGGTGGGACTAACTCCCTTGTACTTCTGCCACTTCCAGCCTATTGTACCAGCCCCAGATGATAGGTGAGGGTGATTGTGGAACAATTGGTGGAATGAAGATTGGCAGGGGAAACCGAAGTACTCAGAGAAAACTTGCACCAGCACCACTTTGTCCACCACAAATCCCACTTGACCAGACCCGGGATCAAACCCGGTCCGCCGTGGGAAGCCAGCAACTAACTGCTTGAGCTATGGCATGGCCCAATGGTTCGGATTTATCTGGCTGTACTGATGGGCTTTTGTCTTGGTGGTGCGGATGCTGTGGATTTAGTTAGGTTGTTAACATCATTTGACACTGTTCAACTCAACTGCTTAATGTAGTGTCTTTAAATTATAACCAGCCCTGAATGAATGTTTTGTTGTCTATATTGTTTGATATACACTTATTTATAACAATATATATGGTATTCGACTGTTATTTGATATAATGATTTTATGTTGCATAGAGAACAGTCAGTTGCACACAGAGAGCCATTAAGTACGCCCCAAAGCAGGATGACTTCACCCCTGCTGGAGTACGTAAGGAGTGAGACAGGTTAGTTGCATTGACATTTGTTTTTATGGTGATTATGTGCATTGGACATTATACTGCAGTGACATGAACTTTTATTCAGAGCTCCAGAAAAAGCTACCTCCTACACTTGTCATGGTCAAGTATACGCATACAGAGTGTCCTGTGACTTTATGTCATAACTTGAGATGGTGAACCCTGAGGTCATTCTAAGTGAAAAATGTTACATCAACATGGCTTCATCAGCATATTTGAAGCTATGGTTTTTTTAATGTATTGCAGTTTCTGAATGAATAGTTCCCTGGCTGATGAATTGTTATGACCATACACTGAACTGGCCATCACATTAATCTGGTCGCAGCTCCTTAAGATTGTCACATATAGGGTCACATGAAACACATGACATATGATTGCAAGTGGGCACAAAAGATTAACTACTTCACTGAAATAAGATCTAAAAGTTTGTGACGATGGTACATTGCTACAAGTATTATGTTTTGGACGTTATCCATTGTCTTGTCTATTTAAAAAAAAAGTCCTGTTTCTTTTTTTAAAACACATCGTTTCGGAGACTGGATTCTGTCCTGGTCCTCAGGTAAAACCTACTCATTTGGGTCCAATATGCCTCATGTGTGGAGTTTCAGTAGTTGAATATTTTCTTAGCTCTCACAGGTGGTTTGTGTTGTGCTTGGTTTATGAACCCCTTCTGAAACTGGAATAGATGCCTGGAGATAGGGGCGAGTTCTGTCTATTGAACCTAACTGAGTAGGTTTTACCTGAGGACAGGGACGGAATCCAGTCTCTGAAACGCTGTGTTTTAAAAAAGAAACAGGACAGTTTTTTGTAAAATACACAAGGCGATGGATAATGTCCGAAAACATAATACTGGTACTTCAGTGAAGTTTTGGCAGCAAAAGATGCAGTTCTTAGTAAGGTTACGCATTTTGTAGTGAAACAAACCTGGTTATTTGTCAAAGCTGATGGCATTTATTTTGAACAAATACTTTAAGCTCCACAAAATGTAAAATGTAATTATTTTACCTTTTTTCTTTTAAAAATGCTTATACCAATAATATATTTCTTCAAATCAAGCTACATTTCAAATACCCATAGCTCCAAAACCATTGAGAATAGGACTCATTTTAGAATAAAATTTGTCACTCTGAATGGTTTCAGGAGTGACCTTCTGAAGTAGTAACATAAAGTTATAGGACATTCTATGTTGTGAATTCATTCTTAGACTGACTAAATGCTTTAAAAATTTAATACACAGATTATTTTTGACTGGTGTCCATTTGAAGAATACTTTCTTCCTGAATATTATGTGACGTAGTCTGGTAGAAACTTACCACATTTTGGAGGAATGGCCTGCCACCGTCTTCAGGTTGAAAAGTCCCTAAACTTCTTGCAGACTATAAAGGGTCACGTCACTGCCATGAGAACCTCAGATCCCACAGTTTTCCACTTCTTTCCACTCATCCTGACCTGTTTACAAGCAAGTTCATCACAGGAATGAGGTTTTGGTCAAGTGGATACAAAAAATGACAGTCTGTTCACTCAAATTTTCTGAAGACACATGCCGGCAGTTCTTATGGAACTTCACATAGGCTTGCAGTGTGTGTAGGTGAATAACCTGTGGAAAAGAAGAATAGCATTTACAGACCCTTCCTTCCATTTTGTTTTTTTGCCATGCATTACCCTGTTCATCCCACAAGGACTGAAACTCAAATGGAGTTTCACATTTAATTCCATGCTGCTGAATCTAGACATCCAGACTTCTAATGCTAACAGCAAAAATTTTCACAACCAAATGCTTCCAGAAGGTATCTTGAGTGTCAATATAATTGATTGTAATGTGGAGGTGAGCTGAAATGAAAGTGCTATAAAAGATGACTGATCAGATTGATTTTTATTTATCTTGTAGCTAATTGGATATTACTGAACTAAGCACAGTCAGATCAATGTTGATAGCATAAACAAAGAGAGAGAAATACACAGAACTCCAGTTTTTTAATGTAATGAGTATGCAATTTTCAATGTTTATGTTGCATATAAAACACTTGAAACTTAATTAGGTCCAAATCCTTACAGGAGGCACATGTTAAATCTTCTGTCCAGTAGGCATAGGGAACTCAATTTTTGGAGTAACTAAGCCAGAATAAGGAGCTTTACTTGCTCCCTGCTTGTGCCAGTTTCTTGCCTGGGTTATTAAACCTGGAAGATGGAAACAATACATTCCACTGAAATGTCAGTGGACCTCTACCATGCTACACAGCATGAACATCCCATAAGATTTGTCTTCATTGTCGCTGCTGTGAGAACCTCAGATGTGACATAGAGAATAAAGTTGTTCTGTTGCCATCTATTTTGCAGCATGCATAAAAGTGTAGAATAGATCTGTCCCTATCTGAAAAATTGGGGTAATGCAACTGAAACTCTTCCTTATCATTTGTATATAAATTATTTAAAAATTTCCCAAATAAATGCATGGTTCCAGTACGTACTGTAATACTTTATTGAAGAATGAAGTATAATGAAATTACTATAAAATTGAAAATTATTATTGTTTGATTTTAAAATATTGTTGCTGATGTCCCCGTGTGTCAGAAAGCCATGTTAAACGTGTTCTTCAAATATACTCGTATCTTAAGCTGAAAATTAAAAAAATAATATATTTGTTAAAACTATATACAGTATTGTGGTTTTGATGTTTCCTGTTGCCTCATATGGGTGTGAAGCTTAGTCTGTCACTCATTCAGAGAAGAATCTACATTGAGAGTGTAAGAACAGGGTGCTGAGGAGAGCATTTAGACATAAAGAGATAAGAAGTAACAGGAGACATGCAGATGGTGAGGAGCTTTATAATTTGTACTCTTCACCAAATGCTATTGAAATGAACAAATGAGGGTGGTTGAGGTGGGTGAGACTTGTAGCATGTATAGGGTAAATACATACAGTGCATACAGTATACAAAAAATCTGAAGGGAAGAGATGGCTTTGGGCAGCCAGCTAGACATTGCTGTTAAAGTGACTTTTAAAGAAGTGGAGTGTGAGGGTGTGAATTGTATTTGACTCCCTCAGTGTGGAGGTAGTAGAGGGCCCTTGTCAACATATTAGTGAATCTTTAGGCTCCATAAAGATAGGGCATATCTTGACCAGCAAAGTGACTTGGCATCTTGTGAAGGCCTCTGCTGTGTGGCATTGGCTATGTTTTCCTCATACATTTAATTTTTATTTCATAAAGTTATGAGTAGAGAGAAAATTGTAACATGAATTGTTTGCTGTTACAGAAAAAGGAAATGTTGGTAATCCCCATGGTCGTACCAAGAGAAGAGCAGCTCCAACAAATCTAAAGGAAGCATCTCTGATGACGTAGGTTACATATTTGAAATACGAACTGTAACAATCTTCACTTTGTAACTTAATGTATGGAACAGTGCTACCTTATAAATATTCTCTATAAAATGAGGCTCAGTCTTTAGAGTTAAATGTATGGTATGACAACTGCAGAATGTGGCAGGGCATATGCAGATTTTAAAAATGGTTTTTATATATAAAAATAAACTTATTAGGACTGAGAACACAGTGCATGTGGATTGGATCTTGCCAGAATATGACAAATGGGTCAGAAAGAATTCTCATTTACGAGTATTAGCTTTATCCTAGGTCTCATGTGCTCACTGTCCTTCACTGTACCCAATCAGAGGCAATCTCAGCTCAACAAAGGGATGTCAGCTAACGAGTATCAATTGCGGTATAATTCTAAATAAATATAAACTATAAATATAAATAAATCTAAATATAAACTCCTATTGGTTTTGGTTGCATTGATTCTATGAGTTTTCCTTATAGAGGCATTCATGTATTGTGAATCTAATGGCCTTGTTCTTAAGTTCATACTTGGAAGCTAACTGAGTATTTTAACCTTTTGCCACCCATAGCATTGCAGAATGTAGGACATTAAATTATGCTCTGTTCCACATATTGTAGCACAGTGTAGTATCCTTAAGATGTCATTCTTGTGCCATTTGTGCATACAAAACTCAAGTTAATCATCTGTGCATAGTTTGTAAGTACATCTCTGGCGCTTTGGTGACGTATTAGCATGAGGTATAGGCCAGATATAAACAACAGCAGTGATTTCATACTGAGCCTCTTGTTTTGACATTTTGTTATTGTAACAAAGACTGTGGTAGCTATGCTATCACTTCCCACTCATGGGCTTGTCCTTCACAGAGCATTCAGAGCATTAAATACTGAAAAGTGCCAAAATTTCTGCCACAGTGTGCCACATTATGGTAGCATGAAGAAAATTCACTTGCTGTAATGGCTTGCTCTTCAGTAGTTGCATCTGTTACAAAGAAATAAGTAATTCTGTTGTTTTTAGAAGCCTGTACAAGTTTCAGCATCAGATTTTTATGAAAAGAAGTAATTCTGTTGTTTGTAGAAGCCTGCACATGTCTCAGCATCATATCTTTATGAATGCAGTCAAAGTATGTTGTTTCATGTCACTTCCACCACCATGTGAAACTGAAATTTCTCTCATACAGTGAACATACTTTGCTTTCATGTCATTATTACTTACACTTTTTGGCCACAGAAACTGTTTTGCTCACATATTTAAGAATACAGAGTTCCTTCCCCCCACCTCCTTTTGTGGTGGAGAATCCCCTATGTTTTGTACAGTGAACAGTATTCTGGTTATACTGCATGCAGATGAACTACATTATGTTCTCTTCCACAGACAAATCAAATGGAAGTGAAAACATGAAAACAGCGTGACTTCTTCTGTCTTGGCAAGATTGCGCCACAATGTTCATATTTCAACAATGAAATTGAGAACATAAGACATGATCTGATACTTAATGAATACCCACATGAATTTGTTGGCTCCATGATGAAGCCATCGTGAAGCAACCATCTTTCAGATAAAATATACCAGGGCAATGTCATTATCCCAATTATCTCCAAGAAATTCAGATGCATTGGGAACTGTTTCAGTATTAGGACCATTTTCACAGCTAAACATATGCTTCATGGGATTTTGATGAAAACTGGACCAGTTAGAGATGTCCAACAGATTGAAACGTGAAAAGGTCTTGTAGACCGAAATTTGGTTTTTGGGTAGGACATACCAACTCAAAGACACTATAACAAATATATCAAATGATAATATATATGTCCATGATTTATTCTAACCGTCTTACAGTGCATACATTTATTCACCTTACTCTTCTCTCTTGCACTACATGTTTCAGCACAAAAGTGCTTTCTTCAGGTGCTTTTCGATGTATGTCAAACTACTTCATTGCATGCCCTGTTGTCTTTATACTAAAATATATATTCATCATATATATTGATAAATTTTAAATATTGAAACTGTTCAGGATTTGTCATCCTTATGTCGTATCTCAATACGCGAGTCACATCTCTCTTCTTCTATAGGAGTATTCTTCCTACTTTCGTGTGTGTATCTGTAACGTGAAATTGTTATTCACTAATACCGCGTTCTGAATTTTATTTGTTACTTGTGGTATTATAATGTTTAATACTCACTGTGCTTTGTGTTGTGTCTTGCTCCTGTGACTGCGTGTGTTATACTGCTGGGCCTGCTGGGTATGTGTGTGTGTGTGTGT
>NW_019734966.1:518921-526568 GCF_002891405.2 Cryptotermes secundus | reverse complement strand
TATTAGTATGTCGTCAACATATCTGAAATATCCAATTATTTTCTGATTTTTTAATATGTTGTATATTTGTGTGTGCTCCATGTTCTGGATGTATATTTCTGCTAATATTGCAGATGTTGGAGCTCCCATAGCTAAACCATCTGTTTGTTTGTAATATTTTTGTTCGTACTGAAAATAATTTTGGTCTAGTATAGTATTCAATATGCACATAATTTCTCTTTGTGTATTTATGTCTGTATTATGATTGTGTTGTAGAGTGTTTTTAGTTATGTTCATTATATCTTTCTTAGGTATGTTTGTATACATGTTCTCTATATCAAATGAACATAATCTTATGTTTTCATTTATTATAATGGTGTTTACGTCATTCATTAATTGTATGGAGTTATGTATATTATATGTGTTTGGCAATTGTAAGTATTCTTGTAGTGTTTTGGATAACAGTATTGCTATTTGGTATGCTGGGGCATTTCTCCAATTGATTATGGGTCTAATAGGTGTGTTGTTTTTGTGTAGTTTTATTGTCGCGTGTAAATTTGGGGCCACGGGGTTCATGTTTGTGTATTTCCATTTTTGTTCTTTTTGTATTGTGTTTGTGCATAGTTTTATTGTTTGTTTAATATTATTTTGGTATTGTTGTGTTGGGTCTTTGTTGATCAATGTAAAATTATTTTCATGTATAAATTTCATTATTTTTTGTTGATACTCTTCTTCTGTTATTATTACTAATGTTTTTCCTTTGTCTGCTTTTGTTGCTATTAATTTGTTATCTAGCATTTTTCTTTTTATATTCGTAGCTAATTTCCATTCTCTCTTACTTTTATAGCTATTATGGATATCTTTGTTTTTGCTAATTTCTTTGATTTGCTTCACAACTACATGTCTCTGTAGTAGTTGTGTTCCTAGTTATATCTAGTTTTGTTATTGCTGTTTCTGCTTCGAGAGCTAGTGTTTCAATGCTTTTTTTGTTTTTATAGTGTAGATTGTATTTTAGCCCTTTGCTTAAGAGCTGAATTTCGTCTTGTGTGAAGTGAGTGTTCGTACAATTTTTTACGCGTGTATAATTTGTGTTGTTATGCTTGTTTGTTGTTGTTTGGGTTTCTTCCATGCTTTTTAGTTCTGTTTTAATATTTTTAATATTTAAAATTTATCAATATATATGATGAATATATTGTATATATTGTATATATATATGTATTGTATGTATATAATATATATGAATATATTCTGACACCAATGTAGCGTGTCTTGAGTTTGAATCTCGTTGACCACGTGTGTAAGTCCAATCCCACTTCTGACACCAGTGTGGCATGCTTTGTGTGTCACGCTACAAATAAATTTACGCTGGTATCAAATTCCGTAGAACCTTTATTGGACACTTTCCTTCTACAACCACGAGCACAATTACTATTCGCTGTAACACTTCAACTGTCTTGTGCGGCGGATGTTGCAAGACTCACTTCTTAGATGGCTGGATAAAGACTGACTGCTTCTCGCCGAAGCTGGGCTATTTATCCCCTCGGCCGCTGCTATGCAAATGAATCCTCTGTTATAACAGTGGAAACGTTGCTTTGTTGGTTCCGCGATTCCTACGCAATGACTCATTGTTATTGCGTTGTCTCTGTGGGAACGCTTCGCGTATTCATCGTAACCGTGGAGATTTGATGTTAGAACTACAATAGAGCGATTGTTGTTTCCTATGCAATGGTCTATTCTAGTGTTTCCATAGAAGTGACTCTTCTGGATTGCAAACACATTACAATATATTTTAGTATAAAGACAACAGGGCATGCAATGAAGTAGTTTGACGTACATCGAAAAGCACCTGAAGATGGCACTTTTGTGCTGAAACATGTAGTGCAAGAGAGAAGAGTAAGGTGAATAAATGTATGCACTATAAGATGGTTAGAATAAATCATGGACATAAATCAGTGAAACAGGACGCTAAAATATAACAGATTGTCATTTATCTGATTGTGGTCAGATTAACAGATAAAGTTAATTATTACCATAATCATTAAGGAGTGGTGTTGTATTTTATGTTTATATGGAACAATCACGATGGACCTCAGCTGATGGGAACCAGAAAGTGGCACATTTGAAGGGGGAAGGTAATAAGAAGGGGGGGACGCCCTCTGACATAACATGGACACGACGTTACATCCTCCCCCTCCCAAATTCACCCATGGGAGTGTGACACTAGGTTGAAGGGGGCTACTGCTGATTACTGACAGTAGGCGCAGTGGGTTGCATACCAATGGTGAATAATATTAGGTGAGCGTAACACACCTACATAAGTCCCACACTGGGCTTGCTCACAACAATCAACTAGTGTAGATACACTCGATGCCACAGTCCACATTCTGTACCAAAAGTGCTAATAGGTGTCTGCGACCACAACTCTAACATACGCGGCACCGACTCGGTCACAGCATAGCCTGCAGCAATCGGGTCCTTCACGGGTTTAGTTCAGTCCCACCTCTATAGATGACGCTCACTGCCGACTGATGATGTCACTTTGCTACAGAGACAGTAGTACATTCTCTCCGCCGGAGAAGATATAGTCCTGAGCATTGCCCCCTTCCGAAGGTGAATGAGTCCTTTATATCTTTTAGCATAGGGCTGGAGGAAAGTAAGTAGGATATAAATGAAAGAAGGGATGGTCCATTGCAAGCATTCATCTGTTAACACACGTAAATGAAAATGAGAATTAACATAAATATTTACAATAGTCAAAAATGGAACAAAAATAACAAGGCCAATATACGAATATACAATTGCCATAAATCTATTGAATGGTGTAATATCTATACAATTTTCTTATGTCTATTGAATGGTCTAATATCTGTACAATTGTCATGCATCTATTGAATGGTGTAATATCTATACAGTTGTCTGGGGATCCACACACACGCACTCTCACCCTCATACATACTTAGGCTGATCAGCAATTTAACATATATATATCTATAATAACTAGCATATACATACTTGTTAGACAAAACACATGACTAGCCGAAGATCCATTGATAGAGTGTACACCAATGCCTAAATACATGGTGCAATCCAAAAGTTCCCGAAATATATTAATAAAAACTATTACATCTTACCTAGATCTTATTCTGCACCATCACCTTCAAAGTGGTCCCCTTGGGAGCCCATACACCGATCCCAGCGTTTCTGCCACTTTTCAGATGCATCCTGGAAGTCTTTGTTTGTTAGGGTGTTTAGTACCATCTGTGTTTCCTCTTGAATTTCCTCAAATGTATCAAATCTTCGTCTCTTGAACTTGATTTTCATCTTGGGGAAGAGAAAGAAGTTGCATGGAGCTAAGCCTGGCGAGTACAGTGGGTGGGGAACAACTGCCATCTTGTTTTTAGCCAAAAATTCCTGCACAATGTAAGCCGTATGCGGTCGTGCGTTGTCATGGTGGAGCACCCAGTCGTTCGTGCGCCACTTCTCTGGACGTTTTCTCCTCAAGTTCTCCCTCAGACGCCTTAGAACATCGTGGTAGAACTCTTTATTGACTGTCTGACCAGAAGGGATGAACTCCTTCTGAACAATCCCGTCAATATAAAGAAAACAGACTTCCAAGCAATGCTGCTTCTGTTCATTTTGCAGCGGTCGTGGCACAAACTTTGCCTCAGTCCTCCTCATGTTCAGTTCCTCTGACAAAATTCGTTGACATGTACCATAATTTAGTCCCAAGGTGTTACAGAGGTCTTGGATGGTCAGTCTACGATCTTGCAGAATCAGATCCCTAACTTTTGCGATATTTTCTGGTGTTTTGCCCATTGACGGCCGTCCCGAACAATCGTCATCATCAGTCAATGTTCGGCCATTTTTAAAATGCTTATACCAGTTGTAAGTTTGTGTCTGGCCTAAACTGTTTTCACCAAAAGCTTGCTTCAACATTTGGTGTGTTTCTGCAGTGCTTTTCCCAAGTTTGAAACAAAACTTTATACAGACACGCTGCTTTCTCAGGTCAGCCATCGCAAAACCGCAAACTCACAGAAACACAACAATGGAAATACGGTCACTAACAATAAACCCAGCCATTCAACTTGATGCCACTTGCCACACTGATTCAAGAAGGATGTGTGAGGAGACACCTAGCGGTATTTCGATGTACTCATAACCATTTGCGTGCAAAATTCAAATTTCGGAAACTTTTGGATTGCCCCACGTATATTGTATATGAATATACCAATTTCTCTGTGACATTCACTGTACAATAACACACCTTTAATACCTCCAAGTAAATGGGTGTATATAGGAATACATCAAAATATGTGTCCGTGGCTCAAAATATACATCATTAATAACTTGGAGTAAATATACACATCAGAGTACATTCCTTCTTATCTTAAACCACACATCAGTGCCTGTGCTTACCACAATAGACAATACCAGACTTAAGTTTGTAGAAGGACATGAAACAATCTAGACGCATCTCAAGCTTCCTTCTATAAACTTAACTGTATGGTTCTCATGCTGCATTTAACTGTGAGACATGAGCCCGGATTCTGTTGTGGCCGTCACTATTTGCCAACTGCACCGAAACTGGCGAAGAGTATTTGACCAGGGTTAAAGGTCCCCTATACCTGGGGCATAACTTAGCAGCAACCTTATCCGTTGCTCTACTTTGGGGATAATTCCAGAGCCAGACCCAGCTTCCAATTGAAAACGGGGGTGGTTGGCGACGGTGATTGTAATTCCTCTGGAATGCCGCATGAGTAAACCGGAGATTTCTCCTCGCGGTCTCCCATCACTCCTGAATGGAAAGTCCATCCGGATGGTCAGGAAGTAAATCCTTGATGGACCACAGGTTAGACAGTGGCGAGTTCAGTGTAAAACAAAAAATGAGACTGAAGGGGGTCACCTTGTGGGATTCATGGCAAGCAAGAATTAAAGGCAAACTGGAGCCATGAAAGGTTTTCATCCCACTCTGAATGGTCCTGGTGATGGTAGGCAATTAGTGTGGCACGCAAATTCCTATTAAACCTCTCAGCATGGGAAGGCTGAGGATAGTGGGGAATGGTGGTAACATGCTTAATTCCCTGGGTAAAACAGAAGTTCCAAAAGATACGAGATGTAAATTGAGTGGCATTGTCAGAAACAATGGTCTCAGGGATGCCGAAAGTGGAGAAAATACTACCCAATGCCCTAGTAGTCGTTGCGGTAGACGCTTCCTGAACCGGGAAAATCCACACAAACTTAGTAAAAGCATCTACGCAGACCAAGGCATGAGTATTACCCAATCTAGACTGGGGAAAATTACCCACAAAATCGATGAACAGTTTCTCCATCGGCCGGCTTGCCACTTGCAACGCCAACATACCGTACTGGGCGTGTTGGGTGGGCTTAGTGAGCCCACAGAGCTGACATGACCGAACTCTTCCAGCAATATTGGTGTCCATCCCCTTCCATATAAACGACTGACGAATCTTCCATAAAGTCTTACGTACTCCTAAATGACCCCCGCAAGGAGAGTCATGGAAATACGCAAACAGCGCAGGTACCAGAATTTCAGGAATTACCACCTTAGGCTTACTGTCGAATCGGGCCTTACAATAAAGTACGTCCTTCATCAGCGAATACCCTGTAACCGTTTTTCTACGGTTCTGCTAGCTCCGGTAGAGCAATTCGATTCCTTTCAGGGCGTGTTGATTGGCCATGACTTGGGTGATTAGTGGGGCTTTAGGCGTAGGGAAATCACCACAACACCAATTAACTGTATGGAGTCTTTATTAAATTTGCACTAATTATATAGAACAGCACCGTAGGGGTACACTTCACAGATTCGTGGATGTAGGCTTACTTACTGTTCTGGGGACACACACTTAATAGTTACCACAGGGCGTGTTTACGGGGATCCGAACACGTGTACCCCCGGTGAACGTAACTTTCAAAGTCCTCTTTGCCAAGCACCCTCTGAATGGTAAATTTTGCCCTGGTTACCCAAAATTCGGGCAAAGGACCTCCCACTTCAGATGATGATTGGCTGGACCGGGCAGACTGGGAGGTTGCTTATCATTCTCCTCCAATTAGGAAAGCGAATCTCCACTAGTGTACAGTTTAGGGGTGAACTTTGCCACCTGCTGCGTGGCTGTCAAACTGAGATTTTGGGTTAGCAGGAAACGACGCTGCTAAATTTATGACTCCCCCTGTCAAGTTTAGAATTTCTAAAGAACTCGGCCTTGTTACGCATTAAATGAACTGATTTACAAAAGGGCAGCTGGCTTCAAGCTTGACCCAAGCCACTTGCTGCATGTCTCAAGGGGGGAAAATTCCAAATTGTGAGGCGAAAGTGAGGAATTTCACAAAACCCTAACCATACACAAACATCAATTGACCTTCCCATAAACTGGACAGTTACAACCTCCCAAGCGAAATAATGACTATTCTGGCGCAGCCTGAATAAGTCAAGATTTCGTCTTACTGCCGTTTCTCCTCCATTTCTACACAAAAATGCTTAAGCCTAGAAAAACACACACTAAATGTAAATAGACAATACCTTAATTGACCGTATGGTCCACTGCTGGCAGCAATAGCAAGAGGCTTACCATGTACAACACATCTGAAAAATTAGGTGGCTTTCGTCCCCTTTCCTACAAATAGTACAATTCAGTAAATCCTAAAATAACAAATGAAAATTCACACAGTCATTGAGACAATACTTAAAGGGCTGACAATTCAAAGTCCCTTGTTGTCCCTTTCTTTGACTCCAATACATTTTCTCAGACTTCGAAACTCACATCTTACAACTAAAATTGTTTATTGGCTCACTTCTAGTTTTTTCCCGTTCCAGTCCGGTTGTTGCTCATGTCGCTACCATTGTTCTGACCACTTTCTTGAAGTTCACTTCTGGTTCACTCGCACATTGCCACATTTATGGGCCTCACTGGACAATACCTCACTCCCTAAGTTGCTTTGTCACCTCGGATTTACAACTTGTTTCACACTACCAGGTCTTACACTTTGCTGGCAACTCATCTCCTACAATTCGGCTCACACAGGCTAACATTCTCATTGTCCTAACATATCCATACAAGTATGTGATATTTTTCGGTGGCATGCTGACCTTGGTTCCTACCATTAGAATTTAGGCGAGCGTAAACTTAATTCTCTCTCCCTCGCCCATTCTCTTTCAGACCTATGAGTTCAAACTTCCTCCTGCCTCTCCTCATTCACTCCTTGCCGAAACCGATTGAAAGTACACATTTACAAGTCTTCTCTGTTATCCCCCTCTCAAGTATTTCCATACAAAGGCGCGCAGGCCTACATAGAAAGTTGGTATTCACACNGTTAACAAATGCTTAAATCTAAAAAAAACACAAACTAAATGTAAATAGACAGTACCTTAATTGACCGTATGGTCCACCGCTGGCAGCAATAGCAAGAGGCTTACCATGTACAACACATCTGAAAATTTAGGTGGCTTTCGTCCCCTTTCCTACAAACAGTACCATTCAGTAAATCCTAAAATAGCAAATGAAAATTCACACAGTCATTGAGACAATACTCAAATGGGCTGACAATACAAAGTGCCTTGTTGTCCCTTTCTTTGACTCCAATACATTTTCTCAGACTTTCGAAACTTACATCTTACAACTAAAATTGTTTATTGGCTCACTTCTAGTTTTT
>NW_019734966.1:505434-515869 GCF_002891405.2 Cryptotermes secundus | reverse complement strand
GCCCTCTGGACCATTACTGGAAAGTGATGTCTGACCGCCTCAATTACTTCTGTGTCAGAGGGCCTGGGTTCCAAATAAGAGGCCATGGTAGCGTACTTTAGGAAATGGCTGGACAGAGATAAACCAGACCTGGGATTGAACCTGTCTTGATACAAACTGCAACGGACTAGGCTTTGCTTTGACTTTGACCAATAGTTACCGGAAAATGCTACCTTAAATTGCTCATAGTCACTCAGGTTTCGGGCTACAGTGGCTACCCACTGTTTGCCTACAGCACCCACTATAGATTTGAAGGCTAGCGATAGCTGGAGGGGCTTAGGCACACTCCTGAGCCTCATGAATTCATCCAGCTGATTTAGATGAAATATCGGGTTAACCTCCGAGCTATCGTCGAACTGAGGCAACGGGAAGTCAGCGCAACTCAAATAATTGTTCGCCGAGTGATGGCGTACAGGCTCTATAGTACTCTCACACACAGCAACCCCATTCACACACACAGAACATGAATTCGAATTACAACTGCATTGTACATTTTCTATTCTAGCCATATTAGCAGTGGGCGGTGGAGTGGGAGAGCCATGAACAGCGTTCGTCACTTCCCTGATTTGTGTTACTTCTGTACCCCAAGTCATGGGAGTCGCTCGGGCAAGCTTGTCCTTCAGTTTACCAATCGCGGAATTTAATAGCTCGAACTTGCGTTCGTTTCCAAGTTTTTCGGTTTCTGCCGCTTTGTTTAGCTGTGCGGTGCTCTCCCCCTGCCGTTTTTCTAAGTCCTCTGCACGTTTTACCAGGTCGCCCTTTAATATTTCTATATCATTAGCCAGGTGAATTACCTGATCGCCAATTAAATCTACCTCGGTCCTGACTTCTAGAACTTTGCCAGAGAGTTCGCCAGTCAGCTCCTGGTTGCTCCGGGATTGCTGTTCCAGCCGGGCCCCGAACTCCAAACTCCGAACTGATTCCCTGAAGCTTCTCCTGCACCATTTGTAATTCCCTTTCCGTGTCACCCTGTAGTTGCCTAACCTGGCGAGACACTTTTGAAGTTTCCGTGAAAATTCTTGGCTGAGTTTTTGATTTTCTAGTCGAAACTGCTTACCAGTTTCTCGTTTTCCCTCCGGATCTCCTCTCTCATCTGATCGTTACTCACCCTTAATTTCTCCTCTACTCTACTCTGCAGTTCCTTATTACTCTCCTTTAGTTTCTCCTCTAACTTTCTGGCCAGTTCTTCGTTCCCAGTCTTCATCGATGCAATCATGCTGGCGAATAAGTCTTGTAAATAACTCGGTACAGCGGGGGAGTCGACTGCAATATTTTCACTCTGGGCTTGTATCGTCACTTCCATCGTGTTCCTAACCTGGTCTCCTAATTCATCCAGACTTTCTACTGCTACACTTGACCCCTCTATTTCAACACAGTCCCCCTGGTCACACGACAGGTCTGCAGAAAATACCCCCGACATGTTCTCACTATCAGCCTGCTCCACTTCTATAACCCGGTTTCGAAGCGTTCGGCTGGCCATGTGTATCACTTGACTAACCTTGTGTTGCGCGTTCAATGTTGTTGTGTTGGGCGGCCCTCCGCGCTCTGGAAGCTAGGTTGCGACTCCGTCCGTACTTCCTCTTGGCCCCTGCGGTGTGGTCCCTGACAGCTGCAGTGGCGGTCGTCTGCGCTGCTGTGGCGTTCGTAGGTAGATCCGCGGCCCTTTCTTCACGCGTTTGCGCCGGCACTTAACCACTGATTTGTTTCCGCTGGCTCCTCGCTGCCTCTAGTCACCCTTGTCACGATATCGGCCGTCGCGTTGGGCGCCACACTTACCCTGTAACCGTTTTTCTACGGTTCTGCTAGCTCCGGTAGAGCAATTCGATTCCTTTCAGGGCGTGTTGATTGGCCACGACTTGGGTGATTAGTGGGGCTTTAGGCGTAGGGAAATCACCACAACACCAATTAACTGTATGGAGTCTTTATTAAATTTGCACTAATTATATAGAACAGCACCGTAGGGGTACACTTCACAGATTCGTGGATGTAGGCTTACTTACTGTTCTGGGGACGCACACTTAATAGTTACCACAGGGCGTGTTTACGGGGATCCGAACACGTGTACCCCCCCGGTGAACGTAACTTTCAAAGTCCTCTTTGCCAGGCACCCTCTGAATGGTAAATTTTGCCCTGGTTACCCAAAATTCGGGCAAAGGACCTCCCACTTCAGATGATGATTGGCTGGACCGGGCAGACTGGGAGGTTGCTTATCATTCTCCTCCAATTAGGAAAGCGAATCTCCACTTGTGTACAGTTTAGGGGTGAACTTTGCCACCTGCTGCGTGGCTGTCAAACTGAGATTTTGGGTTAGCAGGAAACGACGCTGCTAAATTTATGACTTCCCCTGTCAAGTGTAGAATTTCTAAAGGACTCGGCCTTGTTACGCATTAAATTAACTGATTTACGAAAGGGCAGCTGGCTTCAAGCTTGACCCAAGCCACTTGCTGCATGTCTCAAGGGGGGAAAATTCCAAATTGTGAGGCGAAAGTGAGGAATTTCACAAAACCCTAACCATACACAAACATCAATTGACCTTCCCATAAACTGGACAGTTACAATCCTCTTACTTCTTCCCCAGTTATAAATTGGTGAATGATGGGGCTGAGCACTGGATCAGCGTTCTGGTGCGTAGCAATATCTTCAAACACCATAGGGAAATTTAAAACCATTGGACATGCGGGGATATCAACAGGGGTATCATACTTTCACGACAAAGCATCCGCAGTGAAATTCTGGCTTCCCTTGATGTGTTGGACATTAAATTTGAATGAAGATAATCTTACCACCCAACAACCAATCCTTCCCAGTTGGTGGGGATGTGATAAACACCACAATAGAGCCTCATTATCAGTCTGCAGATCGAATTCAATATGTTCCAAGTATGATCTGAATTTCTCCAGACCAAACAGGACCGCTAGATGCTCCAGCTCATATGTGGAGAATTTGCGCTCTTGATGGGACAATGTACGAGATGCGTAGGCAATTGGTTGTAGCTCCCCATCAAACTCTTGTAACAGAACTGCAACCACAGCAACAGAGCTGGCATCTGTCTGAAGGGTAAATTTCCATGAAAAATCCGCGGTTTGGAGGATTGGGTGGTTGATGATAGCTAGTTTAAGATCCTCAAACATGGACTGCTGCTCCGTTCCCCATGCAAACTTCTTACCCTTCTTTTGAAGTAGGTTGAGGGGTGCCGCTTGTTCGGCAAAATGGATAAATTTATGGAAGAAATTCACCATACCAATTAATTTTGCAATCCCCTTTACATCCCAGGGAGGAGGGAAATTCTTAATGGCTTCAGTTGTACTCGGGTCCACGGTGATTCCCGAACGTGAGACTATATGTCCCAGAAACGACAAGAGGGGAGTAGCAAATTTAACCTTATTTGGGTTAACAGTTAACCCCGCCTGATGCAACCGACTGAAAACCTCATGCAAACGGAGTATGTGTTCCTCAAAGGAATCACTATAGACCACTAAGTCATCCAAATGATGGAAGACGAACTTAAACTTTATGTCTGAGAAAACCTTATCCAGGAGACGTGTTAAAACCTGCGCTCCAGTGGCCAGCCCAAAAGGCACCTGAGTATACTCATATAAGTTCCAGTCAGTGGCAAAGGCAGTTAATGCCTTGGATCGTTCAGTCAGACCAATCTGATGATATGCTGAATTTAGGTCGAGCGAAGTGAAAACTTTGGCTCCTTTGAAGCAGTGTAAACATGAGTGTATATCCAGCAAAGGCACAGACTCAATTTTGATTTTTTTATTAAGAGCCCGGTAGTCCAGAACCTGACGAAAACCATCTTCACCTTTGGGGATGAGGAAGATGGGACTTGAGTATGCAGACATGGAGGGTGTAATGATACCCTCGTCAAGCATTTGACATATGTGGCGGCGCAAGATATCCATTTTAGGTGGCATCAACCTATAGGGCGGGACCTTGACCGGAGATGAGTGCAGTAGCTCAATGTCATACTTTAATAGATTAGTGAGTCCCAACTTAGGGGTTAGGACTTTCGGAAAATCCTTAATGAGCTGCTTCAACTGAGTAGCGCTTACGCCACTCAAATAGGAAAATTCAGGGTGAGACTGGGAAGCAGTGCACACCCGCGAAACCTCCAGAGTCGAAAATCGACGTTATAAGGTCATTCTATTGGTGGGGTTGAATTTACAGAAGGCAAACCCTTCCTGTATATCAGTTATCAAGCCAACTTTGCCCAAGAAATTGGCCCCTAAAATAACTGGTTGAATCAAATCCGGGACCACGTAGAAAGGAAACTCCCACCTATACCTATCAATCCTAACCTTGCATTTAACCCGAATGTGCACCGGAAAGGTGTGCACAGACACAGTGACACATCTCACACTGATGGGATAAGTGGGTATAGTGGGGAATTTCTTCTTAATGTTCTCATAAACGGTAACCAATATTAATGAATGCACAGCCCGAGTCTAAGAGCGTGTGCACTGGCCCGAAACCCAATTCCTCTTGAAGACAGGGTAAATGATACTCAGAAACACCCCATATACTCTGATTCTGCAAGGTGGAAACCATATGAGTATCACCCATGGGAATGGCAAAAGGCACGTGGGAACTAGAGGACTTTGCGTTAACTTCTAGTCAATTACGTCGACCTTGGGATAAAGGCGGCTGCCTAGGTAATGCTGATAACTTAACACGGCACTCTCGACGGATGTGCCCAACTTTGTTACAGCTATAACACACCTTTTGGGAAGGTTGCGAAGTAGGGTTACCAGACACAGAAGGCTCGGCAAGAGTCATAGGAGTGGGTGGATTGTGCGATCGGGAGCTCTGACTCTTGTCGCTCATCGAAATATTGTGTGCATATATGCACATGTTCTCTAGTTCAGCATAGATGGCAGGTTTATCACAGATAGCTAACCGACTTGTTTCCTAAGGGTGGAACCCATTGAGGATATTACTGACCACCACTGCCTCATCCGCATCCTGACGCAGAACAGCAGCAATTGCCTTAATGTCAGTAATATAAGCAGATAGGGGCTCGTTGGCCCTTTGGGCTCTCAAATAATCAGAACTTATCAGTGGCAACATGGCACGTGTTGGAATAAAAACTCAAGCATACTCTCATGATAAGCTTGGAAAGTATCCCCAGACTGTATTGTGTCAAACGTTTTTGAGGCCAGTGCCCCTTTGCTGAATCCATAAAAGACTTGCAAGACCTGAACAGGGGGCACTTGGAAAACTGTAAGAATGTGCCTAATCCGCACAGAAACTCGCAAAAGTTGATCAACTGAGACAAGTCAAATCCGTCCGTGACAGGAAGACCCTGAAACATTTGCTGTACGGGATTCGGCAATTTTGCGAAGACGAGGGGAAAGGTAGAAATACTACCAGGATAAGTGGACACCTCTGTGGTGGGTAGATTACCCAAGATTGGGCGATCATTTCATTGACTGGCCGGATCCACGACAAGAAGAGGGGAAGGGGTCAAATGCTCCATGTGTGGACTGGCAGACAATACAACAGCTGATTCGGCCCTACCTTCAGCGTTGTGAAAATTGATCATACTTGCAGCGAGCAGTGGTACTGATGACATATGCTCCTCACTCTGCAAATTGCTGTTGATTTCTACCATAAGTGACTGCACTTACTCACGCAATGTTAGGGCGGAAGACTCCAACTTGGGTGTTATTCTTCTAAACTGGAACAGATTGCGAAGCCGAGTACCAAGATGGGCAAGTCAATGTAAATAACGAGGGAAATCAACAAAAACATGGGAACTGTCCGTATTTCCACCAACTCTTTGATTTGCAAAAATTATCCTGACAAAAGGAAAGAATAGTTGGTGTTTCCTTCAAACCTTTCGTAGTGATGAACTGCTTGGCATTCACTTCAACATCGCGCGAGGTCATGAACAACACTCTCAATGCAGCCACATTCAACTCTTCAATAGGAACCCCTCGAACAGCGAGCTCATACTCTAGTTCGTCCCTATGCAAGTACTCAGGCACTACTGGCTCTGTAGTCATAATGAAAACAACTGCAAGAAAACAGAAAACTAGGGCAATGACCAAAAGATCCCAAAAACCAAACCATGCTCTGCTGCCACTTTGAAACGTGAAAAGATCTTGAAGACTGAAATTTGGTTTTTGGGTAGGATGTACCAACTCAAAGACACTATAATAAATATATCAAATGATAATATATATATATATATTAAATACTAAATGCGAATATAATGTAAGTCCCTGGAGGTAATAGGCCTCTGACAATCAACTAATCACAATTGTACAGACCAGGAGAAGAGTGAATCGACTGAACAGTTCAAGCTCCCACAACAGAATGGAACACTCACAGTGGACCTCAGCCGATGGGAACCAGGAAGTGGCACATTGGAAGGGGGAAGGTAGTAAGAAAGGGGGGGACGCCCTCTGACATAACGCAGACACAATGTTACAAGATGAAGAATATCCCATGTGATTGCGGCAGATATTACATCAGCGAAACAAGCATACCTTTAGAAGAATGCATTAAGGAGCACAAATATAACCTGACACAAGATCTGCTTGAAAAATCAAAATGTTTAAATAAAACAGGACGATGGATAATGTCCAGAAACATAATATTTGTATTGAGTTCATATTTTGTTTGCAGTGGTATACTGTGCTGCCATGTGAATGTTATTTTATGGGCTGGCTCTAGGTATAGCCAATTGCATTACATTTTCAGCATACTAATGCCTTTGTTACTACAAAACACTGAAAATTCTTGATCTTAAGCCTGCCACAAAGCTATAGACTTTTTTCTTACCAGTCAGTGTGCTATAGCCAGTCTTACCTGGCAAAACCAAAGAGCATGAATTCCATTTCACATTCATAGTTAATGATACCTTAAAGACTGCCAGTCTTAATAGTTTCAGAAGCAAAAGGCCAATATGGAAGGTGCAGAAATTTATGGAAGAAAATAGGGACCCTTACAAATTGCATGTTTTGACAACGATAATGGGGAAAAGCCCATTTTTTTGGAAGAGATTTTTCCATATGTGTATGTGTATGTGTGTATTCTATATATACACACACACACATGGTTAAGGTAAAGTTCTCCCCCTGTGCTTGATTAATTGGCATTAAATGGAGATGAGTAGTCAGCTTCACACCCCCACCACTTTACCCTTTGGGAAAGAGCCCTGGAACTCTTTGGACAGGAGGCTGGGTGGGCCCCACAAAACTTGATAAAATAACAGTATGCGTGAAATGCTACTGCTGTCTAGAGGCAGTGTCAAAGTAATGACCAGTGCATAATTCTCCATTAAATAACAGATAAATTTTTTCATTCGCAGAATGGACAAGGTGGTTGAGTGATTTGGCCATCAGATAATAAATAGTGACATGCATTTAATATATTTGAATAGTAATTATTTTATTATTATCAGTACAGACTCCATTTCTCCCATGTGCACTTTGTAATCTTCCCTTATGTTAATAATCATTCACACATTATTCTGAATGATCTCAAGATGCCAGAACCTTCCAGATAAATAATTGCAATTTCTAGCTACAGTTTCTATAAATTGGCCTACTCCATTGGTCCACTCCAATACAGTTATACCTTGGAATCACAGCTTAAAGTGGTCCCAAAATTGGCTTGTAAGTAAAATGTCATAAGTCAGGTTGATTATAACTTGGGACATATAGGGTTAGTTTCCAGTAGCTCAAGGCTCAGGCCTATTTTACAATATTTTAAACTGTTATACACTGTAACTTGATTGTATTATTATAAAAATCAGTAAAGGGACATCAAATAATATAGTATTAAACACTTAGGCTATTAAAATATTAATAAATAAGTTATTTAACATTTTACCATGGTTTACTATATTATATTTAAGCATCCTGTTACATATTGACAACAGAGCAATGAACAATTGTAAATCTGGAGTTTAAATGTTAATATTGAGTGCAGTGTGACAGCTACATGAAGTGAAATACACCTAATTATGGCTGGTTGCGGTCGAAACATGTAGTGTAATAGAGGGGGGACAAGAACTACAATAAAGTGTTACATTTACGACAGAGTTTATATTATACATATAGAAATTTTACCATGGATTGTTAATGGCTATGTTTCAGACCACCATAGCCTTAAGGCATTTGTCATTGAGAATTACAGTTTAAGCTACCAGAGCATTTACAAACTTTATAAACAATTAAATTAACATGTTATCAAAATATGACATTTGCAGCGCCTTATTGAATTCAGGAAGAACATGTCTCTTTGTGGGAGATTTTGGAAGGTGCTCAGCTTGGCAGCGGAAACAAGAAATATGGTTGCTGGAGTTTTGGACTCTCTAAAGAAGCCAGAATTCAGGTTTTGAGTCCAAAATTTTAGAGTGGGTGTTAATTTCATGGGTTCATAGTCTTGGAAGTTTAAGTCAGGAAGTTACAGGTTGAGATACAACTGTACATACATTAAATTATGTTTTTACTGAATATGCATTCCGTCAATAATTGAAATTTATTTTTGACAAAGGTGAAGTTTACAGGGTCAGTTAGAGTATAGGGACATCTTGCTGTTTGGTGAACTTAGCCATAATTTCTAAGAACAGTGACTTCTGCATAATGACAAGCCATTGGCTTATATATGGATTAATCTGCAACGTATAATCCTCAGTAATTAACACCACTGCCAATTAAATACAGTGTTTTCCATATGGTTTATGTTTTGCCGGCTTCCCACCATGGTGGCTGGTGTTCAGTCCCAGGTCAGTCATGTGGGACTTGTGGTGGATAAAGTGGCACTGGGGTAGGTTATCTCAATTCCCCCTACAAATGCTCATTCCACCAAATGCTCCATATTCATTTATCATTTGGGGCTGGTACAATAGGCTAATTAGTGGCTGACATGCCAAGTGAATTCAGTCTCACCCCACCTCACGAACCAAAAAGAACAAATATGTTGCATGTTTTAACATCTGACACAGTATAAATATTTTTCAGTGTTCGATTTACACTCTAGGTATATGAAGTGTGAACTTATATAACCTCAGTAATCAGTTTGGGATGACTTTTCAAGATATTGTCATGTAGTATACCACTGAGAAACAGAAACATTTGGTTTCATTGTTTAAATTGAATGCCAATTTTTATCATTTCTCATTTCAGAAAAATGCGCCGAGATACGTGTTGAGTGTTTGAATGTTCAAGAGATATATACAGTATATATCAGTCTATAGTGCATGAGAGGATAAGTGCACACAGATGTTTATATAATGCAGGGTGCAAGACAAATTTTGATTCTTAATGCCAGGTGAAGTTATCTGAAGTTTTCCTACATTTCCAGTTTATTTATTAACTTGAGTCTTTTTTTTTTAATTAAATCTGTATTTCAACTTTGTCTGTTTTGTAAAATTAAATGTATATTTCAACTTCATCTATTTTTAAAATTCATCATGTATATCAGCAATATCTGTTTTGTCAATCCATACATAATGGCTGACAGTATTCTATCTAAAATAATATATTACATTTACACTTCCCTGTTTATCTTGTATACAACACTACCTTCTTTGTTGCTTTTTTTTTCCTGATATATTTAATATGATAAGCTCTTGTGATGGAGAGAAAAATCAATGAAAGAATTGTTCTTGACATGGCATCTCTGTGTATGTGCACCTCACTAGCATCTGGATGGTTAGGTGGGTTTTATTCATATTCCATATTTGAGAGTTTTTCCATCTAGATCCATGCCCAGTGAATATGAACATTCTAATATAAAGAAAATGTATTATTATCATAAATGGCTACAGTGATTTTGATAAAATTTGAGTCACTTATGGAGAACATTTCTTTAAATAGAACTCTATAGGTGGTATCTTCAAGAAAATAATGGTAAATTCTCTATATGAGAGTATTGTGATGGTGAAAAATATCAAAGATAGAAATCAACACAAAACTGAAAAATGTCAATTAACCCCTCAAGCGTGTGCGACGCACCATATGCGTCCGCTCAGTTACATGCATCTAGCGTGAATTTAAGCGGGGGCATTTAAACCCCTCCTGGTGCTTTATTTTCGCAAGAATTGAAGGCTTTGTGCAGACATTTACCTAAATATTTTTAAATAACGAAATCGCTATTTGAAAAATTCCAAAAAATTATATTATATTTACAATTGTTTACAGTTCATTATTATAAATGTCTATTTACATTTTGTCAAGCTATTTCTTTTTCCCAGCTCTCCATATCCAGTGTCCAGTAGTTGACTTTGATGTGCTATTGCTCAAAACAGGGGTCTAGGCAGAGAGACGGTGTCCCTGACTTCTCTTTCCGTTTTGTGTACACACCACACACCTTCTTCTTCCAACTTTGTAAGTTTCAGTTTTGGGATTTTCTTGAATGAAATGCTGACCCGTCAATC
>NW_019734966.1:479750-505139 GCF_002891405.2 Cryptotermes secundus | reverse complement strand
TTCCCACCCTTGCACTAACTACTTCTCCTTTCTTCAGTTTCTTTTTTAGATCTATTGGCATATCTTTGCGCATGATTTTCACTGTTCCAACAGCATCTGTTGTCCTCTGAACTAATCTCTGGAAAAGATCGGGACTGCTATACAAATTGTCTNATTGTCCATATAAACACATCTGCCCGAGTCTCATAGTTTCTCGCACAAACTTAGAACAACTTTTGTCGAGAAAAGATCTGTGTCTTTGGTGATTTCACAGCCTAATTTTGTCCCTGATCCACTGTAAATTATAAAATTCCACAAATATCCCGCGGAATCACAAAGTTCAAAAATTTTAATCCCAAACCGGGAAGCTTTCATAGGAATATACTGTTTCCACGAAAGTTTACCTTTCCACAATAACAAAGTTTCATCAACACTTACTTCTTTGCCTGGTATGTACACTTTCTGGAACTTATTTTTCAAATATTCACTAACCGGAAGAATTTTGTACAATTTAGGATCTCTTTTTGCAGTTTCCTTATTGGTGTTATCTACAAAATGGAGAAATCTGGTCAGCAATGAAAACCTTTCTTCACTCATTACATTAGGAAAAAATGGTGTTTCTAACATATGTTTCCTACTAAAATACATCCTGAGGTTTTGTTTCTGAATTATTCCCATCAGCATAAGCAAACCTAGGAATACCCTAATTTCATTCAATGTTGTGGGAACCCACTTTTGAAAGCATGATTTTATTTGCGTCAGGGGCAAGAAACTGTCCTGCCAGACAAGTTACGTGACCAAGATGCCATGGGGCCCCACAAAGAGAGTGTCGCAAGGCAGAAAAAATAACAAATGCATAAATGTTGACACAGGCATCAGGCAACTTCGACCCCTAGGTTCGTAACATCGTAAATCAGACATAGCTGCTTTGTCACCAGTAAGCCAAGCCAGTAAAAAAAAAAAAACAAAAATACAGACACATAAACACAGCTAACAAGCCCTCAATGAAAGTTAGCTAACAAATTATCTCTCTGAAAGCAAGTCGGAGTGTGAGTAGGAACAATTATTTCGTAAGCAGCAGACACCAGATGCTTTGTCCCAAGCAAAGCGAGTAAAAAAAAATACCACACACAAACAGATAGCGAGGAATGAAACAAGTCAGTATTAGCTTACATAAACATTCACTGGAAGTACATACATCAGAGCGTAGGTGTTAAGAATTCTTAGTGAAATGTTTGGACGCAACATATGCGGCGCGCACGCTTACAGCACGGTTTTGAGTGGACGCAGATGGTGCGTCACACACGCTTAGGGATTTAAATGGCTCCACTTAAAAGACACGCTCAAGGGGTTAAACAGGTCTCTCTGCACAGTACTTCTTCCCTTGTAGATCCAGTCTCATGTTCCAAGTCTAAAGATCCTTCTAAGTCACTTCCTAAATCAGGACATTAAAAATCAGATTGTCCCATAAGATATCATTATCTGTGCTGTCAAGTGCATTTGTTATGCAGCATTTCTTGAATGAACATTTCATTGTTTTTCCTGTGATCCCCTTCCAAGCTGCCAGAGACTCATTTTGCAAATTTAGAAGCAGCTGCCCTCTTCATCTTATTAGATGGTGTTAGTGGAAGGTTTTTAGGTAGCAGCTGAGCCTCATATTCCTTCCATAAATAATCTTTAAATGGTTAATTAACCAAAACATTGAGTGACTGAAGTTTTATGGTCATGCCACCAGGAATCATAAACAAGGCACAGTTTTTCCTCTTAAGTTTTAACTTTCAGTTCTTCAGATGAAGGGCATGGAGGATGAACGTACTTTTTGGATTATGTAAAGTTTCAGAGCATTTTTCCCAGATGTTTTTCTCTTAATCTTCCATCAGAGCAAATGTCATCCTGAGAAGAAGGAATGAGTAATATTTTTAGGCAGTTTCAAAATTAAAAACCCATAACACCATAAAATGCCACCCACAAGGGTGCATGTATAGATTATTCTTGTTTCATCACAAAGCGCATTCTGTTTGACAGACATGTCAGTGTTGCGTATATCTTTTAAGTGAAGCGCAGTCATGTGTAAGGTATAAAGTTCATGCTACTAGGAACTGCAAGATATTTTGTCAAATTAGTGACCAAACACAAGGTTTGGACTGGTAAAAGCATTTATTGATGGCTTATGACACATAACTAGAAACAATTTCTTCAGTCATAATCACTACAGCACACGCTAAGTGTTCTCAGCCTACTGTGTCTTCACCAGTTGTTGCTTGGTAATGGCTCCTGTTATGGCGTGAAGGGGGGGAGTGGAGGATTCTCTCCACCTCTTCCGCCATTCCTGCTGTTGCGCCCTTGGGGAATGGCCAGTTGCAAGGCAAAGTGCTTGGTAATTGTCTTGTTAACTACCTCTTGGCTGTGAGTTCACAATATCGCTAACCTTGGAGGTATGGGAGATCGAGGAAATAGAGGGTGTGACTGGGGGTAAGTCATTAACACACGCATCCCCCTTACTTGGTCTACTTTCGTCTACTAATATATACACTTATATGCATTTCACTTTCATGGCCGAAGTGGCCCGTTACGTACACATTGTAATTCAGATAAAGACACTCTTGGGTTCACCATCCTAGCTCTCATGGTGGTTCCTTCTCAGGGCCTACTCTCTCTGTCCTAACCGTGTAACATGGCACTTTAATAATATCACACTTTATATCCATTACTGATATGAACAGTTCCACTTACTTGGTGTAGGAAGCTGATGGTGTCCCCTCTGTCTGGCACAACCATGGCTCTGGCCCTCCTGGCCTCTGGCTGGCTACTCACTTAACATTTGTACGCTCAGATACATGGATAGAGCGATTGATAGATTGATCGATAGATGTGTTTAGATTGATCCCCCCTCCAGTTGTGTCAGCTTCTTTATAACTTTTTCTCTGCTGACTCCTGTCTTTTGGGTAAGCTCCGCCCCTTAATAGAGCGAATTCTCCCCCAAAGGTCCGTCCTGGTTGGTCATCTCGGTAGAGAGGGTTTGATCTCCTCAGGCGGTCTAGCTGAGTCGGCTCTCTGTCTTTTTCCGTGCAGCGGTCTGTTCTGCATGAATCAGGAGTAATAAGCAGTGCGAAAATTTTCCACTTACATTGATACTTCCTGCATTCTGTTTCAAACATTAACCCTTTGTCTAACCTTTCTAACTGTGAACCCAAGATAACTTAATACATAAAAGTTACAAAACCATTGCCGAAATTCTACGGCATTACATCCCCCACCGCAAAACGTGGAATATTCTCCCTGTTAAGGAGGGATATTGCACTTGTTTTCTCTCCTTGAAACACAAAAACAAAACATGTACCCTCTTACATCAATGTTATGTACATAATTTGAATATAAGTTCTTGATTGTCCATTCGTTCTTTTGTGTCTTTCACTCAATCCGTTTTATCACTAGAACACCTTAGTGTGAAGGCGTTCTGCATTCACTGCTTTGCTTGTGTTTTTGGGCTGCCATCTCTGCTGGGCTCTGGGTGCTCGAAAGGTGAGAACCGCCTCCTGATGTCCCAACAGCCACACGCCGTTTCTGCAACCGTTATTAGGGAACCGATCATTGGCTCTGCCCGTTGCCGTCTCAGGGGCGGTGTCGGTGGTGAATCCGCCTTCTGGTGGCGCCAGGTGCTGCTTCCGCTGCTCGACCTCCGTCGTGATTAACTGGTCCGGGGGCTGTGGCACAACCACCCCTGGATCGCTCGGTTCGGCCTCTGCTCGCCGTCCCGTTGGCAGTGTCAGCTGTCCGCTGACCCAGTTGCAGCCTTCTCGTCGTGCGATGATCTCCGTGTCTTTCTCATCTCGTTACTCATAGGGTAGCCTTGGGCGTCAACCACCTGCTTCTGCCCTTGCAAGTTTCGCTACTCACACAGTCACAGATTTTACTCTGTTTCCTAATACTAACCTACTTTCTACTCAAACTTCCCGAATACACAAAGTGTAACCCTGATTGGTTCACAATTTAACTCCCGCAACCGGTTGTCTAACCCTTCTAGCTATCGGTGTCCTTTTCCACACCCTTATTACCTATTCCTCCTGTTTGGTGGGTGGGGGTACTGCTACTCTTTCCCCCAGTGCGTCGGTGAGCACTGTTCTAACCTTGATTCGTGTGTGGGTAAGGTTGCGGGTTGGAAATCATGTAGGTCCATCCCTTCGGTTCTCTCAGTGTTCGGGTACAAGGCCTACTGCCTCACTCATGGCCAATCAGTACTCTCAGGGGGTGCACAAACATCTGCACGCTCTCCGAGTTTCAAGGCTGTTAAACCCATGTAGCCTTGGTCCAACTGCCTTAATCATCCCTACACAAAATTTCGAACATCTCGTGTGAAGGGTATCAAACTAGGAATCTTCTGGTATGTCGTTACCAGGCCTATTTAAACCAAACTTCCTAATTTGTACGTTTCTATTAACTAAGTCCAAATCCTTTCTTATAACGTCTACTTTTGTGAATTTTACACGTTTCCACTTCCGGCCCTCTTTATTCTTTGTAGCTTTGTTGGCTCCGGGGCCGTAGTGAATAACCATGTCGAGTCTCGCTGGACACGCTTGGCTCCGTGGCGCGTAATCCTGGTGAGTCTTCACTCACTTTCTGTTTCTTCGTCGGCGATCTCATTACTGCTGATCCCGCAGTTTGTTCCATTTGCACTCTGGCTCTCGTGAGGCGAATACCAGTAGCAAGGTTCCTCTGTGTCGTCGGAATCTGGGGTATCGCTTCTCGCAATTAGGGGTCTCTGTTCCCTCATTCTGCATCTGTTTTGTCTTCTCTCTCTCTCTTTCTCTCTCTCAGCTCTTCTCTTGACGCTCTACACATTTTGATCTGTTCGACGTGGAGGTTTACCTCCTTGTGTCCGATTTGTACTCTGTAGATCAGATCTGAGATCTTTCTCACTATTGTGTATGGTCCCAGCCATCTAGGTTCAAGCTTCCTGCCCTTTACCATCTGCTTCCGGTACACAAGCTGGCCTGGGCGGTATTCAATTTTCCGAGCTCGTTCGTCATGGCGAGTCCGCTGGTCTCCTTACCCTTCCTAGCTGTTTCTTGGCTAACTGCCGTGGTCTAGCGGCCAATCTTGTTACGCTTTCCCGTGCTCCATTTTCCCTTGCGTGCTTCTTCTGGTAGGCTTTTAATTCTCGATCCGCGGGTCCCTTCATCTCTGATCCGTACGTTAAGTGGTAGGGCGAATAGCCGGTGCTGTTGTGCGGCTGCGAACGGTATGCCCATAACACTAGATTCAGATGCTCGTCCCAGTTCGTCCCACTGGGGTCCGCATACATAGCCAGGCCCGCATGGAGGGTGTGGTGAAACCTCTCCACCTGTCCGTGACTTTAGGGCCGGTATGGACTTGTAAATATCTTGTCCACTCCCAAAAGTCTACAGATTTCTCGGATTAAGTCCAATGTGAAATTTCGTCCTCGATCACTCAGGAGTTTGTCACACACTCCGTGGCGTGTGAAAATCTGCACTACCAGGGCGCTAGCTACCGTCGTAGCCTCCTGGTCTAAAAGAGACACTGTTTCTGCCCACTTCCTGAAGTGATCGATGTACGTTAAGAGGTACCTGTTACCTCTCCTTGAAGTAGTGTAGGATCCCGTAATGTCAATGGAAGCTACTTCCCCTGGTCCTCTAGCCTCGGGTAGGTTATCCATGGGCACTGTGGTCACGCGACCTGCCTTTAAACGGGCGCACTGGTCGCAACTCAATACGTAGTCTTCTACGTCCCGGTGAAGGTTGGGCCAATAATACTTGCGCATCCATTGTTGCGTCTTTTTAACTCCAGCATGTGCTGCATGCTTGGCGTCATGGTAGTCTCGTATGAGCCTGCCCACCATCGTTTCGGCTATCACTAGCCGCGGTATTCCGGGTCCTTCCGGTATAATAGGCCGTCTGCGTCGACCATATACTCTTTCCGCTGGCTTAGGCCCTCCTTCACCTTTCTGCAAAACACGTCGATTTCTTGTTCCGCTTTCACCTCCGATCTCGTTACTTGTCCTTCCATCGTGAGGGTAGCGATGTGGCGAGACAGGGCGTCTGGTACACAGTGATATTTGCCCGGTACCGTGTACTCGAATTCCGATAGGCGAAGAGCCCATCTGGTGAGTTTTGCGCTAGGATCTTTCAATTTCAGTAACCAACATAATGCCCTATGGTCAGTCACGAGCGTGAACTTGCAACCATACAAATAACATCTAAACTGTTTCGTTCCATACACGACTGCCAACAATTCTTTTTCAGTAACTGACAGCTTCTTTTCAGCAGTGGTCAGCCGCTTACTCGCGTAACTAACGGGTATTTCATCCCCGTTTTGTACTTGGGCTAAAACTGCCGAAATCCCATGGTCACTCGCATCAGTATGTCGCCTGAACTCGTGAGAAGGATCCATGCTCGGGTATGCGAGCACCGTATCGGAGCTGATCTTCGCTTTCAAGCGACTGAACGCTTCTTCCTGATCCTTGTCCCACTGGAAATTGTGGTCTTTCTTTGTCAGTACAGTGAGGGGTCGACTGATTTCCACGTAGTTCGGAATGTACTGTCGGTAATACCCACTCAGTCCCAAAAATGACTGTACTTCCATTACAGTGCGGGGTCAAGGGTAGTTTCGAATTGCCCTCACCTTGTCCTCACTGGGTCTAACCCCTTCTCGGGTTACACAATGGCCCAAGTATTCTACACTGTCTTTCGCAAAATGGCATTTTTCTAAATTTAAGGTTAACTTGGCGGAACGTAGCCTCTC
Organism: Cryptotermes secundus; assembly: GCF_002891405.2. Lineage (NCBI taxonomy): Eukaryota > Metazoa > Arthropoda > Insecta > Blattodea > Kalotermitidae > Cryptotermes > Cryptotermes secundus. The sequence goes on along the minus strand of NW_019734966.1, from coordinate 498,401 downwards.
AAAGACTTCCCGCAAGCGTTCCGTATGTTCCTGTAACGTGCGACTAAAACTAACACGACATCCATAAAAACTAAGCATGTTACTTGACCTAGTCCTAACAAAACTTCGTCCATAACTCGGGTGAAGATGTAAAGGGAACCTGCTAGTCCAAACGCCAATCTTTCGTACTGGTACGTCCCAAACGGCGTTGTAATCCCTGTCTTGGCTTTGTCCTCTGGCCGTATCTCAATGTGATAGTAGGCGTCCTTGAGGTCCGCAAATGAAAATATCGATTTCCGTTTAGTCTCTCCAGGTTCTCTTGCACTAGCGGCATGCAGAACACTGGAATGTTCGTCACTGCATTCAGGCCTCTGAAGTCTGCGCAGAATCGATACTTAACCGTTCGTCTGTACTTTTCTTCCTAATCAAGATCACTGGTGCTGCCCATTCCGTAACGTCACAGATGTTAGCGATTTTTCTCCCCACTTGCAACGCCACTCTTTCTCTGCTAGTGTTAATCAGCTGGGCAGTGCAGTAGGCCGCTATGTTTGCACTTTGCTCCTCGCTGACGTTGCGTTCACGCGTCTTGTGAGTGCAGTGTTCTACCAACGCCAGAAACTGTCCGAGCCGTATAAATTCCTTGAAGCGGTATCTCCATCGGTTCGGAATGTACCCATCTCTTGAGGGATGCTTTCGGCACAGCTTTCCGTTGTTGATCTGTTATCTTGGCTCTTGTGACCAAAAGTGTTCTAGGTTCTAGGTGTACCGTCTGTGGCAACACTGCTTGCCATTGGTGGAGTCTTTCCACCTGCCCGTCTTCCGTTGACGATTCTGTCTCGCTGGGTGTGGCTGAGGCCTCCTTTACCTTGCCTTCCATTAGTCCTCTTGACTCTGTGGTTGTTCATGTAGCCATCCTTCCTTCCTCTGTTACGTTTTCCTGAGGTCGCGGCTCGGTCCTTCTAATCGTTGACTTCTGAATATTCGCCTTCCTCCTTCCTGTCGGAGGGTACATCAGCTTGACTGTCTGGACGTCCAGGTTTATCTCTCCTGCGGCTATGTCAATGCGGGAACCTAGCCCTCTCAATAAATCTAGCCCAAAAATTCCGTCTTTCTGGATCGGAAAGGGCGCTACCACAAAATCGGGGGTGTACTGCTTGTCCCCAATGACGAATTCTATCCGTCTGGTTCCTTATATTTCCAAGTCCTGTCCGGTTATGCCCCTAACCGCTTCCCTAATTTCCATCGTGGGTTCATCCCCCACATATGGTTGAACTAGACACACGTCTGCTCCGGTGTCAATAATAAACTTGTGATCTGTCCCTTGGACCTTTACCTCAATACATAATTCTCTGATCTCTCCTGCTGTAGCGAGTGGTATCCAGGCGGCTGTATTCGGACGGTTGATGGGGCGTTCTACCGCCGAAATTACTTTGGGGAGTGATCCCCTGTCTCTGTTGTTGGCTTCTTTCTTGCCCCACACTTTTGGGATATATGACCCTGTTGTCCACATGAGAAGCACGTAATCGGGGGTCGAACCTGACCTTTGCTCCTCTCCCGTGGTTCCTGTGGTCGTCGTGTCGGTGGCCCTCTTGGCTGACCGTTCTGACGCCATGGTTCCTTGTATTGGTTTGGTTTTGTGGAGTCCTTTCTGTCCGTTTCCACTACTAGTGTCTCGTGGTCCCTGGGACGCTGCTTCATTCGCTTTGCATTGTGCACCATTGTGGCTATGCTCAACGCTTGTTCCACCGTTTCGGGGTTGCGGATTCTTAACTCCCTTCCTGCTTCCCCTCGCATTCCGTAGATTAAGCTCGTCAGGTGCCTGAAATCTGCCTCTTCTTTCCGAATACACTGTTCCTTTGGATCGGTGCTCTTCCTAATAGTTTTTGACTCAGTGCTCGGCAACGGTCCAAAAACTGTATAGGGGTCTCTTCCTTCCCCTGAGTAGCCTCGTGCAGCAGGTTATAGTGATGCCTTGCTGGCAACTTTTCAGTAAACCTGTCTACGAGGGCTGCTTTCAGCACCTCATAGCTCACTCTCCCGTCTGTGAGCTCGTTCTTTCCATTCACAAACTGAAGAGCCTCTCCGGTTAACTTGGCTTTCAAAATGTTAACCAGGTCTTCCGTACTCCAATTGCTGACATGGGCGCAGTGTTCTAACTGTGTTAGAAATTCCGTCACTGGCTTTGCCTTCGAATGGCCACTCCATTCCTTTATACTTGCTGCTAACGATAGGTCCTTCGTTTTCACTCCTATCGTCTGTCTTCTTAGTTGTTCGTCAAGTTGGGCTATTCTAGCCTCCATTACCCTGTTTAATATTATCCCCTTTTGTTACCTAAAACTACTAGTTTGATACCACCTCTCTCCTGAATTCTGGTTCGTTTAATTGCGACACTGCCACCATATGTTGTGGCGTGAAGGGGGGAGTGGAGGATTCTCTCCACCTCTTCCGCCATTCCTGCCGTTGCGCCCTTGGGGAATGGCCAGTTGCAAGGCTAAGCGCTTGGTAATTGTCTTGTTAACTACCTCTTGGATGTGAGTTCACAGTATCACTAACCTGGGAGGTATGGGAGATCGGGGAAATAGAGGGTGTGACTGTGGGGTAAGTCATTAACACACGCATCCCCCTTACTTGGTCTACTTTCGTCTACTAATATATACACTTATATATATTTCACTTTCACGGCCGACAGTGGCCAGTTATGTACACATTGTAATTAAGATAAAGACACTCTTGGGTTCACCATCCTAGCTCTTGTGGTGGTTCCTACTCAGGGCCTACTCTCTCTGCCCTAACCGTGTAACATGGCACTTTAATAATATCACTTTATATCCATCACTGATATGAACAGTTCCACTTACTTGGTGTAGGAAGCTGATGGTGTCCCCTCTGTCTGGCACGACCATGGCTCTGGCCCTCCTGGCCTCTGGCTGGCTACTCACTTAACATTTGTACACTCAGATACATGGATAGAGCGATTGATAGATTGATTGATAGATGTGTATAGATTGATCCCCCCTCCAGTTGTGTCAGCTTCTTTATAACTTTTTCTCTGCTGACTCCTGTCTTTGGGGTAAGCTCCGCCCCTTAATAGAGCGAATTCTCCCCCAAAGTTCTGTCCTGGTTGGTCATCTCGGTAGAGAGAGGGTTGGATCTCCTCAGGCGGTCTAGCTGAGTCGGCTCTCTGTCTTTTTCCGTGCAGTGGTCTGTTCCGCATGAATCAGCAGTAATAAGCAATGCGACAATTTTCCACTTAGCATTGATACTTCCTGCATTCTGTTTCAAACATTAACCCTTCGTCTAACCTTTCTAACTGTGAACCCAAGATAACTTAATACATAAAAGTTACAAAACCATTGCCAAAATGCTACGGCATTAAAGCTCCCAACGCCATAGATTCTTCGGTTTCTTGGTTCATGTCCTTACTGCACAGCAACTGTCTCACAACAGCTCTTCATGACCACAACTCCTGGCCATTCGTTCATAGCTGTGTCTTGCCACCACTGGCTACAGCTCCATTTCAGTCCACAGTATATATCCTTGGGGTGGACTGCTTCCAACAATTCTTCCACTTTTATTTCAGCCTCTGTTGCTGCAGAATCATATATACGGGGCCACTGCTTACCGTGGAATGTCTTATCTTCTTCCACTTTCAGCCATCATGACACAGCATTGACTGACTAGAATAATGCAATATATTGTGGCATGTAGACCCATTGCTAGGTAATGACTCTGAAATAAGTAGCTGTACAACAGCCACTTGTAGTCAACCACTGGGGTTCAGTTGTTGTGAGCTGTTGCTGTGAGGAGCTGGTAGCTGAGGCTGAGGACCGACCATTCGGGAACCCTGAGGAACAGAATGTCTGCCACTGGAAGCTTCTACCAAACAACTGCTAATGAAGACGGTAACAGACAGAGAAGACATAGTGTGCCATATAGTGATTTTTGAAGTGTGTAGAACAGCGGGAGCATAATCCTTACTTGTAGTTACAAATGTAAGAGTTCAGTAAATCCGATTACTAATCCAAACCACATAGTCACTAAAATCGTGACAATATGTAGTCTACACCCAAATCCACACTTCTCACAAAGCAAAATTATGTTCATGGATGGATTTTTCCATGTTTCCACTACACTGTTCAACAGATCCTGATCCTAATTCATGTTAGAGATGTGCATGAAATATTCCTTCCCCACACAAGGATTCATCCATAATAATGACTGCTGTTGTTGATGTTCAGGAAAACGAGATACAGGCCAAGGCTATAATGTCAGTTTTGTCGGTGAGGTGGTATCTAGTTGGTGCAGTTCACCTTAAGGCACTGGGCAGTGACATTTGGAAGCTACCTCAATGAAAAAAATTGTGGTATAGGCCAAGGTCATAATCACAGTCTGTTTCAGCAGAAGGCCCTGGGCAAGCATGACCTGACTAATTACGAGGGAGCTCATTGAGAAGTTAAGCTGCATGCCAATGCCATTATCCCAGTCTCATCAGTTTTGATATAGAATAATCATATTATCAGAATAGTGTCCAGTATAACTTCTGGTGTGGTGTAGTGTAATGTATTTCATGGGTCAACTAGTATTTCTTTCAGAATACACAAAATTACAAGAGTCTATATAGTAATCTGTGTAACTTTTTTGAGAAACTTAGAAGAATGTATAAAACGGGGGAGAACATGGTGTAAGGCGTTCCTGAGCCTGTTTATCTTAACTTTAATTTGTTAGAATAATGGAATTTAACCAGAGTACTGATGTCTGTGACTTACACTTGATGATACCTGTAAATCTAGGACATACATACATACATATATATACATTTGCGTTTCAGATTATTCACAAATGTGCACAGGCACAGAATATAAAACATGTCAACAAGCCAACAAGACATTGGAAACTTGTACATTCACAAACAAAATCACTAGCATATATAAACCATACTTGTCAAAAAAACACATAAAAAAGTTAAAAGAAAATACAGATTGCAGCAAATACACATACAATAGTTAAAAAGCAATACAAATTGCAACAAGTACACATACAATAGTTAAAAAGCAATACAAATTGCAGCAAGAATATATAAGCACAGCCAAGGACATAGAGTTAAATGAAGTGTACACTGTCAGACACCTCTTGACAGGTCTTGACAGAAAAGCAGGAATTCCTCAACAGTATAAGAAGGGTTTTGAAGCAATACATCCTTTAGTTTCTCAATAAACTGTTTTTTATCATGTACCAACTCAATTAAAAAATCAGGCAAACTATTAAAAACTTTTACACTCATAAAATAGACCCCTTTTTGCCTCTTTGTTAGATGCGATTGAGGAACATGAAGGTTTCTAACTTGTCTTGTTGATTTACCATGAATTGTATGATTAAAAGTATAATGCCCCAGATTGTTTACCATTAGTATCATTAAAGATAAAATATATTGAGAAGCCAATGTCAAAATTTTTAATTTTTTAAAAACTGTTCTACATGATTCTCTGGGTTTCATTCCCAACATTATCCTGATGGCCCTTTTTTGTAAAAGAAAAATCTTCTTAGCCTCCCACGAGTTTCCCCAAAATACTATCCCATATCTCATAATTGAATGAAAGTACTTGTGGTAAATCATCCTTAGTGTTTCAATATTGCTATACAATTTCATGTTTCTTATTGCAAAGCATGCCTTGCCCAATCTGGACAGCATCGATTCAATCTGTGACTTCCAATTCAGGGTCTTATCAATTTCAATGCCAAAGAATTTAACGTGGGTTTCCTCATGCAATATCTCATCATTAAACTTTAAATGTATAGACATATTATCTCGATTAGTTGTATCAAATTTTACCACTTCAGTTTTCTTCAGATTTAGAGACAGGCCATTAACTGCAAACCAACGGCTTAAAGAATTTAACACTAAGTTAGACCTTACTTGGATTTCATCAATATCAATACCAGACACTACTATGCTTGTATCGTCTGCATACAACAATAACCTATCATCAGTATGACATTGCATGTATTGCATTATTCAGCTGAGTTAATACTTTGCATTAATTTTACACCTCATAAGTAGCTGTGTGTTACTATGAGAGCTGTGAACTTTGTGTCAAGTAAGAAGTCATCTTGCCTACCTTCTGTAATGCAGTTGGTAAGTAGACAGTGGTTGGATACACAAATGTAACACACACAAAACAGTCATTTGAATTTTCAAATCTCATACTTTTGCTGTGAGACACATAGAAACATTATTATGATAATTATGAAGTTATATTTGCTGGTTTTGGGGGCTGGCATCTAAAATGATTCACTGCTTTAACAGTTAGCACACCTATTTCTGTTAAGACATTAGCATGTTATAGTTGTGCTTGCCCAGATATCTTTATTTTGAAGTCTGAATTCACTACATTTGCAGTTGAGGTATGTGATTCTCCAGTGAATATTCATAGTTAAATTTTCTGTAAGATAATAAATTTACAGAAAGTGTACTAACAGGTTCATCCATAGATACCCACAAGAATGAGTTCCCACAGAGTCATGCGTATCGAAGCTTCCACGGCTTTGAAACACAAACTGTTGAACTGCATGCAAGAATTATATGTAAGGCGCTTTACAAAAAAATTGAATTTTTTAAAAACGTGGGAAGTGACATGAGTTATGTTTCTTTTGTATCACTAAGTACGTACCATTGAGAGTGACATAATAAATGTTGAAACATGCTGGGACAATGATGAATTGACTGTACTGTGGTAACAAACAATGCTGTGGATTGCAGTGGTGCAGAAGTCAACATAAAATGTGTTGTATATATACTATTATGTATTTTTAATATCTTATTGTATGCTGTAAACCAATGAGCCTCTTATGTTAATAAATGTAGCTCTTGTTTAAGCATCTGTTGTGTTAATTTAGGTTATCAATCAAGATGGCCCTTAAAATTAAATTTAATGAAACTTGCCTGTGGTAAAGTTGCACTTTGGTGTGCATAATGTAAGGGGATAGACCTGCATCAAGTTTTATGAAACTGTGCCAAAATACTCAAAAGGTACATCAGAAAGTTAATTTTGCCCCTTTATTAATGTGACCTTTAAAGTGATCCAGACTAAACCAAAATGAAACTGCTGTACTAAATTTAGTGTGGAATATCAGTTAAATATGTAGAGAGAGGCTGTGCCATAGCTCAGGCGGTTAGTCGCTGACTTCCCACCATGGTGGCCTAGGTTCTAGCTCAGGTATGGTTATATGGGATTTCAGGGGGATAAAATGACGATGGGTCTTGTTTTCTCCGAGTACTTCGGTTTCCCCTGCCCATCTTCATTCCACCAATTGCTCCACAGTCACCAGTATCTATCATCTGGTGCTGGTACAATAGGCTAGTAATGACCATAGGACCAAGTGGTCTTGGTCTCACCTCACTAAACAGGTACAGCTGTGTTACATACATAGAGCCTAATGGACCAATATGGGGAAAATAATGGGCACTTTTCAGCATTTTCCAACGTTAACCTAAATAGAACACATTAAAGAAGAAGCTATTCATCTCTCTGTCTTTTAGCACCGGCGCCATTGTTGTGCAGGCAAATAAACCTCTGGTGCCTTTAGGTGTATTTTGTTGAAGAAATCATTATGTTTACAGAGTCCAGAAAAGAAAAAAATATCAAGACACAGCCTGTCTTGTGGAAAAGAAAATGAATATTTATGTAACGGATATAAATATTTATCTCAGATATCTGATTTTTCTCAAGCCTGTTTTTTTGTATGTTGGGAACTTTACATGCCTCTTAAGCTTTGATGATGCTTTACTGCAAATACAAATTTCCTGCTGCAGTTACACAACAGATACCATGCTAGATATAAGCTGTCAGAATAGTCAAAAAATGATGGTACTGATAACTCATCAGAGAAAATGATTAAGAAACTGAAAAATATTGCTACACTTAGGTGATATTTTTCTGTCTTTATATGTCTACAAATAATCAATACCGATACAAAAGTCGGCCTTATAATATTAATCAGTAGACATCAGATGTGCATCAGATCTTCATTTGAAGATTTTTCTTTATTGCTAGTGGGGTGGGACCAAGTCCATTGTACTGCGGCTACTTCTGGCCTATTGTACCAGTTCATTTGAAGATATACATTAGAAGGGAAAGAGATAAAGTAGATTACATGCCAAAACAAAATTTTAAGCACAAAAGAATTGCTGCAATGTAGTTACAAGTGAAGGGACATACATATACTACGGAAAGTTTGAAGAGCAGTATGTAGACGAGAAGAGAGGAATCTACTAGAATATTCAAATTTATATTAATCATATATATCATGATGGTGATTTATATGCAATGCATCCACTGCCGAGGTAGTGCTGCTTCCTGTGTTACAACCTAATTAGCAAGATCACTCACGCGCTCATGGAGCTGATCCCTTCTTGAGAAGCTGCCAATTGTGTAGCTACTCAAGAACTTTCCAGCATTTTATGGAACCCAAAGGTTCATTACTGTGTTCACAAGAGCCCTCCACTGTTCCTTATCCTGAGCCAGATCAATCCAATCCATACCATCCCAACCTATCTCTCTAAAATTAATTTTAATATTGTCCACCCACCCACGTTATGGTCTTCCCAGTGGCCCCTTTTCTTCCGACTTTCCAACCAAATAACCTATATCGATTCCTCTTCTCCCCTTTGATGCTACATGCCCGGCCCATTTCATCCTCATTGACTTGACCATTCTAATTATATTTGGAGAAGAGTACAAGGAACGGAACGGAGTCAAACGTGTGTGTTTTATATGCAGACAGATTGTATTCCATTTGGCAATTCATGTTGAACCATATTCTAACTCTGGGCAACAATGATGCCAACTTGTCTTTATTGGGTGATCCGTGTCTCTCATTGCCCTCATTGCATAGCATCTAGGAACGATCCCCCTGATCTAGGAATCAGAGTTTTTCTGGGCTGCATGATATTAACATCACGTTATTACGTATTATTACGTAATGCCATATAAGTTTGAACAATATAGTGAAAAGCTGTAGCGTGTTTGAACAAATTACAGAGTTCATCAAGCATTTTCTTATGATAATTTAGAAATTGCATTATGTAGTTCGGAAGTTTGCGTTTGAGTTACGTAGTAAGACGCACAGATCGAAATAGGTAATACGCAAATGGCGGCTTGTTGGTGAGGTATATATTTATATTCTGATTTAAATTCGACATTCAAGTGTATTCGTAGAGAAGCATTGGTTGTAAGTGAATAACGTGTTCTGTATTAATATTACACTGAATTAATGACGTTAACTTTGAACATAGAGTGTAAAATTGCAGACTTGTGTTTTCGCAAGTGATAGATACTATTATACGCCAGTAGAACATAGACATAAAAATGTGGCACGAAGCCCGAAAACAAGAGCGAAAAATTCGTGGTATAATGGTGGATTACAAGAAGAGAGCAGAACGTAGGAGAGATTTCTATGAAAAGATTGTAAGTTTCAGTTTATTTTACTGTTTCTCTGCGCCAAGGGAGGGAGGGTGGAGTCGGAGGGTTGCCGTTTACTGTTAATGGGAGGGAGTAAACAAGAACGAAGTAGTAATTCTGGTCGCTCTGTATAAAATAGGTGTACTGGAAGTTTTGATGGAATGTTGGAAAATGGCAGTATGTCATTTTAGGCCAGTCCCCCATTTAGTGTGGGCAAGTTGAAAATTGATCAGCAGGCTGGAAATGTAACTCTGTAAATGTTTGTGACAGTTATGTTTGTAGGAACTGCACATAAGTAGCACCTGTGAGGTGAGTGGTCAATACCTGGGGACCAGTGATATGATCACCCAGCAGGCCTATGCACACATTAATTCAGAGCTGATACTATTGCCTCACATAATTTATTGATATTCTTCCACCTAAGTTTGCACGTAGTGCTGGTCCACTAATCTCCCTGCATGTAAAACATTCCTCATCTCTGAACAGAACTGTTGCAATGAACACAGCTGCTTTGTTCACACAGCCTTCAACAGAATGTGATGTGGACTCTGCAGCTGCAGCAACTCTTGCACTCATTGTACATGGTAGGATAGAGGTAGTTTCCATGACTTGTGATACAAATTTCTGATCTATTGTGATGTATTAAGCAACCTGTGAAGTGCTGATACCATATTCATTGTATGCAAAGGCTGAGATTTCTTTCATTGTATCTGTCCCTGAGGATGGCTCTGGCCAGGCACAGCACAACAGAAACTATAGTCTCTCATAACCAATCCATGTGTAAAAGTGTACTTGTATTATGTATGCATGTGTTTGGGTACCTCATTTCATACCACATCCCGCTTTCTTGGAATTCCTGTTAGCGTCTTCCAGAAGTAATTGCATGACACCCTTCTGTATGAATATAAGGTTTCTGAACTGCCATACTCACTTTGCTGCATATGATGGGTTCTGACATTTCCTTACCAGAACAGACAGTCTGTGCACTGTGCTGCAAGAAGTGGAACACAGACTACCTAATGATAACAAACGCTTCACAATGCACGTTCCTACCAGATGATGAAACGGTGTCAAGAGATTGTTCCAGATGTAGACATTATTCATACTTTGCTCTGATCTTGCTTGCATGTTGTATATCTTATGTCTTCAGAAGTGTGCCTGTCTTCAGAACTGCATGTCTCTGCAATGAAGGAATTCTTGGCAAAACTGCAAATGACATTTGGGCTCTAAATGTTATCTGCAATACACCCTTAGAAGGAACGTACTGCTGATTCTTGATTTACTCATTTGTTGTCATCTTTAGAGTGGGCACATAAATCAAACATGTTTTTTTTTGTAAGAAATTAAAGAAATTATTTGAGTTAGGGGGAACACTGCCTCAGTACTCATTCAGACTTCATTCCATCAATGTGTTTTATTTTAAACTATGCTTACAGTATTTTGCATATTTTTACTGATAAGGGCATTAAAAAGTCTATCTCAAATAATAAAAATAATTTTTAAATGAAGAGTTTTGTTGACACTGAGTTGACTGCTGTCTGAGTTGGCTTGCTGGTGGTATTGGATAGGAGGATGTTATTGGGGAAGGGTCTCAGCCAAGTAGGCAGTGGTCTTGGAGATGCAAGAGGTGAAGATACTTCCTCATTTATTGGCAGCCTTTCAAGATGCCTCAGGTAGAAGGTTGAGGTTCAGGTGGTTTAATGCTTTCCATTTTTGTAAAGAAGGAAAGTAATGATGTTAGAGTGGTTTTCGTTTTCTCCTCTTTTAACATTTCACTGTAATATTGTATGGGTGCTAANGCAAATTGCAGCCGCGGCGCGCACTTGATTGTACGCACTGTAGGAAGATATGTAATTCCAAATAAGGTGTGCATAAACTAAAAAATGGTGTTCATATGACAACTGCACCTTTCCAAAAACATGTAAATCAAAAAGTGGCTCTACTCGTTTTTGGAATAGCCTGCATAGCTGTCTTTGCTTAAACATGAAACTTTATTTTTCAGAATTAAATTTTGAACTGCACGTCACATATTTAGAGGTACAAGAGATCATTAAATTATAGTTATTATTAAAGCACCCATGTTGTGCCCATTTTATTAGATATTAAGTATGATTTTTGTAAGATTGGATACCTAAGTTAAACGCCAGATGGCTGGGCGTAAGGCGAAGAGACAGAACCGTGGTTGACACCTCGCATTCCTTGTTAGTCGATTTTGCTGTATTTAGAAAAGATTGTTTACGCATTAGTGGAATGACCCGGTCATGTTTTGCTTCGCGCTACAGGAAATGTCCAACAAGTTGTTGACGTTAGGGATTTTACGCAAGCAGCTTTTCCTGACATGAGAAAAGGTTAGTTTTGGAATTGGGGAAAAAGAAACAGAAGTTCCTAGCCATTTCTCAGAACAGACGGACTAAAGCAAAGTGTGTCTGTGGGAAGGAGTTGAGATGGTGCCATTGTTTGTCATTTTCATTGTGTTCAGCACAAGTGAGTACTTGCCCATGGTCGGGTCACTGATTGGTTGTTAGATTGCTAGAGATTCTGGTTCATTGGTGTTTTGAGAAAAAAATAAAAAGTGTTGGTTTGTGCCATTTAGAGTTAGTATATTATGGGTAGTTAAGTTGTAGGAAGTGAAAAACGGGCGTAGTCGAAGGTTGTGTGTGTGTGTGTTGATAGGTTGTTTGATGTAATAGTGTTTTTGTTTTATTATACATAAATTAATTGTTGTTGTTTTGAGTAATTGAGTTTTTGTAGGTCCCTTTATGCAAGCATGTTTTCCACCGTACAGGTTAAAAGATATCGATGGACATCCGATAGGGGTTGAGTAAGTGATTATCAAATTACTAAAAGTCTCTGGTTTTACATATATTTTCTTTCAGTTTACAACATGTTTCAGTCACATGAGCCAGCATCAGGCAATTTTTCTTTTGTTTTCAGGGAAACCACTGTACTGTTCACTTGTCCACAATGCTCCCATACACGTCACTGTTTAGTTTTCATCTCATGCCTAGAATGCTGTCATTTTATTCTTTTGTGGCTATCGTACTGCATGTATAATGTGTATTAGTATGATTAGTATAAATATCTTCATGGTTTTTGTTTTCATATATCAAATGTTACAATTGTGTGTGTCCTCTTTCTCTTGTATATGTGTTACTAGTGTGCTCTTCCTGTATACTGAACATAATGTAGTTGTTCCTGCTTATATATCCTTTCTAGGTAGTGTATCTAGTGCATGAACTTTGTGATAGGTAGCACTAGATACGCTACCTAGAAAGGATATATTCTATAAGCAGAAACAACTACACTATTTTTTTTTACTGCTAGTGAACTGAAGTCCCTTGTACTGTGGCCACTTCTGGCCTGTTGTACCAGCCCCAGATGATAGGTGAGGGTGATTGTGGAGCAGTTGGTAGAATCAAGATTGGCAGGGGAAACTGAAGTACTTGGAGAAAACCTGCCCCAGCGCCACTTTGTCCACCACAGATCCCACTTGACCAGACCCGGGATTGAATCTGGGCTGCTGCAGTGGGAAGTCAGTGACTAACCGCTTAGGCTATGGCGCAGCCAACAACTACACTGTATTTAGTATACAGGAAGACCTCACTAGTAAGACATATACAAGAGAAAGTGGACACACAGAATTGTAACATTTGATATATGAAAACAAAAACCATGAAGATATTTATACTAATCATACTAATACACATTATACATGCAGTACGATAGCCGCAAAAGAATAAAATGACAGCATTCTAGTCATGAGATGAAAACTAAACAGTGACATGCATGGGAGCACTGTGGACAAGTGAACAGTACAATGGTCTCCCTGAAAACAAAAGAAAAATTGCCTGATGATGGCTCATGTTCAGTTGAAACATGTTGTAAACTGAAAGAAAACGTATGTAAAACTAGAGACATTTTAGTAATTTGATAATCAGTTTTAATGTATGAGTTATACTTTTAGCGTCTTAATGACAGTTTAATGATTGTAACGATTTTAACAACACCATATAGTATTAAAGTTACATTTTTAGTGAGAAACATATTGTAACGTGTTTACGTTACGGAATACGCCGTAGAGATCGTTAACTGGTTTATTGAACAATCTACAACTATCGGCTACACTTAATTATCACACAGTTGCGGGGTTTCACACTTTATAACCCTAATCGCATTAATCTGTTAACACTGTTGCGGGGTTTCACGATTTATAACCCTATGCGCAAATCAGTTCACTCTGTCTTCAGTAGTCTACACGTTGACAGTAGGGGAGCTAGGTATCACTGTATCACACGCTCCCAATTACACAATTACACACACGTCCGGATCTTCTTTCCGCGACGGCTGCTATACTCCAACTTGTAGTCGGCTGGCTGTTACTTTATAACTCGGAATGTCTTCGGCGGTAGCCAAACTCGAACTCGAACTGATCGATACGCACTGTGCATCCACTTATATAGCTGCAGTGCTTGCCTGTGGCGTAATGAGTGCCACGTCACAGTAGGACGTTGATTACGGTTACGTTAGCGTTGCGCGTTACGTCACCGCGTGACGTCACCGCGGAGGGGAGTGGCGGGGAGCGCTACGTTACTGTGGAGAGGAGGGGGGAGGGGGGTTCTCAGTCGCGCAACATGTTACAATATTCTAGATGTCTTTTATATTTTAAAAATATATTGTTGCATTATTGATGGGTGCTTTAATAAGAAGGATAATTCCTCAGTGCAACTAGATGCTAAAATATAATATTAAATTATAGTGTTTATTTCAAAGTGATGTATTATCTTTGTAAAATAAGTGGCTTCCTTTCTGACTTCTGCCATTTCTCTTTGTTTTGTATGCAGTATCCTTCATTGAAGGAAACAGTCTTCTGGGAAGACTTCATTAATTTAGAAGAAAATATTCATCATTAATTTAGTGTAGCATTCATTTCTGATTCTTAAGAAGCTTCTCATGTTTGTGAAAGGTTTCCAGCTTGAAGGAGCCACGAAACATATTAATAAATTGAGAATTTGTATTTGACATACCAGGAAAGCATAAGCCTTTCATCTTGTTGTACTGGTGCTATGATTTTATGTAAGCCAAGTATGTTCATTGTATCATTGGTCTTTAAACATGCCTGTTTGTACTGTGGATTCCTTGTTTAGCTGTTGGACTGCAAGTATTTATGTCATCTTCTGGTGTTGTTTATGCCTTTTATGATGAAAGTTAGGTTTTGAGTCTCATTTCCAGCAGAATGGCAGAGAAATTCACCAGTTTAGACAGCTTCATATTCTGTAACTTCCCACATGTTGCTTCATGTTTCATGGCCAAGTAAGTAATAACCCTTACAAGTCCTTCATCTTCTGCTTGCAGTCTCAAGCACAAACCATCACACAGCACTTGTATTTAGTAAGTTTGCAACATAAGTGACAGGGAAATTCAAGCTTCTAAAACATCATTTGAAATAGGTATCCAGGTTATAGTGCTCCATACTCTCTTGCCAAGATGGTGTTTGTTATTTAAGTATAAGCACTCTAATGAAAGTCAGAAATGCTTGGTTTTCGAACTTGTCCATTGTCTGGTATTCTAGAAAACTTGAGAAACTGGGTCTGTTTCTGTCCTCAGGTGAGGGGGGAGACATGGTCTCTTGGGTCCCTTAGAAAGAGATAGTCTCAGTCACCGGGAAATAACAGGAAAAATGTACAGTAAAAGTTGTGATAAAGCATTCACACACCTGAAACTAACATGGAAATGGGGCTAAAAGTTTTTTAAGAATGTCGCATGATTGATGAAGTAAAAAAAACCCACTAATTCTGAGTGTTATACACCATCATCAGAACCCTTTAAAATCTACTCTGCTGAAGGTGAACCCCACTCACCAATGCTAACTCCATCATTGAACAGAAATGAGCAGGATGTTAATTTGAGTTTAATAGCTCTGCTCCAGCTGCCAGATGTGCAACTGACTTGGAACTACATGGTGCAAGAGTTGTGTCTTCTGGGATAGCCTGTTGAAAGTTGACATTTTGGAGGAACGTGTTGCCTCCATCTTCAGGGTGTAAAAATAAGACAAGCAGGAAGCAAGCATGAGAGCAAGTGGCAAGCAGAGCTCTTATGCCGATTTCTTGCTTAGCTAGTTCTTTGACCCTGGAGGTGACATATTCTCCCGAAACATTGGTTGACTTTCAGAAGACTACATAGTGTTATATCTCAGAAGATAGAACTCTTCATAACCTCCATGGTGTGAACCTCAAATCCTACATATATGGTGCAGATTTAGAAATGTTACATGTGCAAAGATAACAATATTGGGATAAAGAAAATTCTAGGTACCATGGCAACTGACACCTGCAATCTTTGCAGGTCTACAACAATAACTGATATTGATTGTGCAGTGTGTTGATTGTATTGCAGAAAGCAGATCCAACCCAGTTCCTGCAACTTCATGGACGACCAGTAAAAATTCATTTAGACCCAGCTGTAGCTCTTGCTGGAGACAGTCCTGCAAATATGTGAGTGTTAATAACTTGTTTGGTTTTGCTGAATTGCATAATCTTAACAGTGTCACAGAAGATAGTAATTGCTTGTTTATTGGCTGAGTTAAGAATTCTTGAAGTGTAAGTACTCAGGATGAATGTGTATGATCAAGAACCATTGATCAACTTTTGGTAGTGTTGTGTCTCAGTCTTCACATCGTTACAAGGAATAATGCAGCTCAGGAATACTTGTTTTCTGTAGAGGACAAGTAAGCAAAGAAAGAGAAATTTACAATGTCTTGGTTTAATTGTGTCAAATAAATGGTGTGATATTATTAATGCTGTTTCAGAATGAGGAAATTCTTAGGCAGGGTAGTGTTGTACTAGTAATGCCCTTAGTATTGTGGTGTATAGACCTGTTGCCAAATGGTGTCTGTAAACAGCAGCCATTCATAGGTAATGCCCACAACATGCATACAACAATAAAACAACAGGGTATATGCAGCCTGTTTCTAGGCACTGGATTGGTAAACATCCATACAATGGGGAAATGGTGTTTTCTATTTTGTTTCTTCAGAGTGGTTATAAGGAAGATGACTAGGGCAGTCCAGTTAGTTATCCCATGTGGAGGTGGATTCGAATACCTCCACCACAGCCCTGCAAGTTGTATGAGATGACAAAAAAGGAAGTCTTGAATCTGAGACAGTAAAACGTTGTCGTGAGTCTCATGGGACTTGGACCAGAGAATGACTGCATTGGAAAGGGCCAGCAGTAATTGTAAACGACAGACCCATTCTCTTGTCAGAGAGAGTGCCCTACATCAACAAACCTGCAAATGCCTGACAATAATAAAAATCTGGTCGTAAGCCCCAGGTGGGTTCTTTATTCCAAGACAGACTGGCCGACTGACCATTCGTTGCATTATAAAACTCAGACTCAGTCCAGTTAGTTGAGGATTGGCAGTTCACTGGAGTTCTGTATGGAAGAAAATAGTTGCAAGAGTGTGGCTATGGAAAGGAGACTTTGTATGTGATATTTGGAGTGTGTAATTCAGTGAGACTGTGTTAAATCTGTTACCAGGAAACAGCTGTACAGTGTAGTTCCAGGTGGTATATACAAGTGTTCGAGAAATCCAATATCTGGTCTATACCGTGTCTATAGTCACACCCCTAAATACTTGACAGTATTAAATGTCATATAGATTACTGCAGTTGTTCAAAAGTTGATAGGGTCTGTATGTTAGAATGAAATTAAGTAAGGCACAGTGGCTGCAAGTTCAGGTATATTCTCTACTCAATGACAGTATATGACCACCTGTTGCATATGCAAGTGCAGTTCAAATGTTCATCTTGAATTGCTTCCCTAAGAATCAATCTACAGTTACTACTCATTGCTTCTCTCTCTATCTCTCTCTCTTTTTATTGTTTAACATCCATTATATGTATACAGTGGCCGCCTTGTAGTGCACACAATTTCACCTGTCACTTCACAACATGTTTTGGCAACACAGTGCCATCATCAGGTGTCCCAACTACGTCAATCTATTGCATTGCCTGCCTTCATATGTTTTCACCAACCATTTAAAAAGTATTCAAAAAGTCCGTGTTTGTCAACTATGATAAATTTACACTCGCTAAAACTTGTTAAGATAATTCATCTTATTTGTCTTAATTAAAACTTGTATGTGGTTCGTTCACTACGGGGTCGTTTTTCTTATTTTCTGTGTTCATTGTATTTATTGTTTAATTGTAATCTAAACTTCAATCCAGTGGCTTCCTGTGATTATTTTATTCCAGTTTAATTTGTGCTTTTTATGTTGATCACCTTGTCCCCGACCTTTAGAATCACTATCTCACCTGTTACTAAGAATGTTCTTAACTTGCTGTTATAATAATTCAAATATGGGGGTCGTTCTCTCAACCATTCTTCCCGGCCCATGCACATAAATCATGGCTTAAGAATTTTTGTGAACCTATGAAAGGAAGAGAGAAAGACATTTTCTGGTGGAAAAGAATTGCAGTCTTCTTCACACTGCCCCTTTCAAGCCTGAATGTAAAAATACTGTAGTTTGATATAGTGTAGATTGTAGTGAGTACACAAGATGTTTCATGATTTTATATTGTTCAGGATGCCATGGCAGGGCCATCCGGATGTGCTGATTGACAGATTCGATGTACGAGCTCACTTGGACTACATTCGTGATAATTCCCCTCATACAGATTCGGCAACAAATGAGGAGCTTTCTCGAGAGGATCGATTGGTGAATTATGAGAGATACAGAATAATAGTCCAGAATGATTTCTTGGGAAGTAAGTATTTTATAATTAAGTCATTCATGGTCACATGTATCTCTGTATAGGTATGATGTCTGTCACGCTACAGGACAGGTTGTAGTTTGTTGGTTTCAAAGTTCTCACATTTCACATGGAACATATCATAAGAGACAGGTTCAGCCAACAGTTACCTCACTTTGATCAGATTGTCATGTCCATGATTTATTCTAACCGTCTTACAGTGCATACATTTATTCACCTTACTCTTCTCTCTTGCACTACATGTTTCAGCACAAAAGTGCCATCTTCAGGTGCTTTTCGTTGTACGTCAAACTACTTCATTGCATGCCCTGTTGTCTTTATACTAAAATATATACTCGTCATATATATTGATAAATTTTAAATATTAAAAATATTAAAACTGTTCAGGATTTGTCATCCTTATGTCGTATCTCAATACGCGAGTCACACCTATCTTCCTCTATC
>NW_019734966.1:451931-479683 GCF_002891405.2 Cryptotermes secundus | reverse complement strand
GATGACAAATCCTGAACAGTTTTAATATTTTTAATATTTAAAATTTATCAATATATATGACGAGTATATATTTTAGTATAAAGACAACAGGGCATGCAATGAAGTGGTTTGACGTACAACGAAAAGCACCTGAAGATGGCACTTTTGTGCTGAAACATGTAGTGCAAGAGAGAAGAGTAAGGTGAATAAATGTATGCACTGTAAGACGGTTAGAATAAATCATGGACATAAATCAGTGCAACAGGACGCTAAAATGTAACAGATTGTCATTTATCTGATTGTGGTCAGATTAACAGATAAAGTTAATTATTACCATAATCATTAAGGAGTGGTGTTGTATTTTCTGTTTATATAATTGTTTTGTATAATGCATGATGTAAGTTTTAATTTTTATTTTAGCATTAATTAATTTTTCCAAAAATTTTTTACAGCTTACATTTGCTGGTTTTGCTTTCAGTTGGTGAGGAGAAATTCTTGCACCAGCTTTACTTGGAGGAACAGTTTGGACCAGTGACCCGAACAAATGAGATTGACAAAAGGAAACGAGATAAAGGAACTTCATCGGGAGCAGCTATCCCATACTCATATGATGACAATACATCTGGGCAGGGACCAACAGAAGAGGAGGAGGTAGAAGGAGAGGAAGAAAAGGAGGATGAGGAAGAAGAGGATGATAGTGATGTTGATTTTGGTAAGGAATGTTAAGCTGGTTGTTGGCTTAGTTGTGTGTGTGTTTTGAAAAGATTTATAGTGTTAGTATGGATTTATTTTTGTTAAGTTGTTAAGGCATTTGAAAGCTTATATTTTATAATAAAAAATTCAAGAATAACCCTAGTATACAAGGATACATATGTGACTTAATGCTTTTCCTCTTGCTGTGGTGGTATCATCACTTTGCCAAGACATTAGTGATATTAATAGTACTAAGCTGATATTCAGAAATTTACAGGAACTAGTCTCATTATCAACATAAACATCTCACTGGTCAGTAGCTTCAAGTTTCTAGTTTAAGTGGGCACCAGATGAGTTTATCAGCTTTTGCTAAAACAGTGACTTGCAGTCTTGAAAGAAATTAATTAACTTCTTCACCGACCACATGTATTTCATTTGTAAGCCCATCGGGGGGTCACCCAAACACACTGCAACATTTCATGTTAAACTCATTCTCTCCTGTAAACATTATTTGATTTTATCTGTTGGCAGAAGTGTTATGGTAATTAACAACAAACCTCTATCTCTGGCTGTGGCTGTTTTAATATATGTGTATATGGTTAGGTTAGCCAATGCCACAACAAAATGATTTATAATCAATTATTGTTTTACAATTGAATATTTATTTCCTGCTACATGTATCGGTCTCATAGGACCAACAACAAACCAAAACAAAGTCTGTGGCCTGTAGTCCGCAAACATGCTATACTGACCAAGCGACTACTGCTTGTTGGTGAAGTTAGTGCCAACTTTTGCAGATAGAGGGTGCCACATGGTCAGTGCAATGGATCCCCATGGCAATTAATCTTGATTTTCTAGACTGGAACCACTATTTCCTTGAAATAGGTCATCAGTTATCCTCACGAGGCTGAGTGGACCCCGTTTCAGACCTATTATTGCTCAGGAAAGCTGATAGCGCCGGGAATCGAACCTGGGACCTCTAGTTCTGTAGGCATGAACTCTGACCACTGGACCATGGAGGCGGTCCATAGGACCATCATCAGACAGTAATATAAAAATATGTCTAGGGTCATTGAACACCTAATATGGATCCATATTGGTGCAGTGTGTCATATTCTGTGATACAGAATTTGTACCTCAAGTTAAATATAAGTATTGAAATTAAATATATAAAACTTCAGTGATATATTAACAGATATATTAAATACAATTATATTGATTTTCTGTTATAGGTAATTGAAAGATGTATTAAAATTATTAAAAATTATGTATACCAAGTTTCAAAGTTGTAACCTGTTTGGGCGACTGACATACAGTTCTGATTGGTAATCGGATTTATTAGATCTTCACAAATGTTGAATAGATGGTAATTGTCATGTGTTTGATATCTGCAAGTTTCTCTATTCACATTGTAGTTTTTAGCAGTCACACTGTTCTAATTTGCAGCCAGCATTCTGATCAAATTTTTGTTTGTACATAATGAAGTTAAATGTAAGGAAACAATCTAAATTAATGTGTTCTCTGGGCAGATTTATGTGTGGACGTAACTCAGGTGGGACCTCAGCAGGCACATGAGATGAACATGTGTGGTGCAGCATATGGAATGAGTGGTAATGACTTCTATACCTTCTTGACTCGAGACATTGAGGAGAAGGAGTCATTGCGACAAGCACGTGAACAGGAAGAGGAAAAGGCCATGTATTCGGTGAGTAAGCTTGTACAGTTGATGATACCGTGGGCCACATGTTGCTGGCTTCTCAATGTAGAGGTCTGGCTCCAATTCCAGACATTAGGGATTGATGTGATAGTTGCATTTGAGGCCTCATACCAAGGGGCATTCCTGCAGCTAAAAAACAATTATGCATAATGTAGCAATGCTGGAATGTTTGCTACCTTGTGTTTAACTGTCTACAAAACTCTAAGACTTAGGGAGAATGGGCATATTACACATAAAATATGGATTTCAATTTTTTGCTTGCAACTTCTAAATGTAAGGTAAAGGTGAAGTTAACCCCGTGCTTAATTAATTAAGAACAGTTCCATGGAGGTGTATGGGGGAGTGGAAGTATAGTTCCACCATGAGATCTTTGCACTAGATTTGAGTTTTCAGTTTCATGGGAAAGAGTCCCTGGCATCCAGTGGCTAGGAGGCTGGATGGGTCCTAGGGCTCCTGCAACTTGTACCCATACACAGGACAAATTGTGGACGTGAGACGATGCATTCAGGTGCGGCAGTCCACCTTCATCTCCATCAGGAGGGAGGAAATATTTCTTAATGCCTCAGATTGGACATGCATTGGCATTTGTTACATGACCTGGCACCTGTCTTTACACGGTGTGGTGTGTCCCTTATGATGTTACACATCTTGTGGGAATAACCATGCAGTGATGAATGCCAAATCTTCCATGTTCATGATGTGTTGTGTTACGATCATTGTGGTGTGTAATGTGGTATTCCTTCCTAGTGTATGGGTGGAGAAGCCTGTTTAGCTGAATCAGTTGTATCTTCTGATTGAATTATTTTATCTGTAATTGTTTTAAGAACTCTCAGGTGTGTGTGCAGTCTATATTAGTTATAGTTTTTAACGCAGCATTTTGTGCTTGATTTCTTAATTTTTACAGATTATAAGTCAGACCAATCTGCAGTCCAGCAGATATATTGTAATGGTTATTGTGGTTTGGAACAGTTAGTGTGTCCAGTGTTCGTGCCATTTCTTTTGTACTCTTTTGGCCCGTTGTTCAGTTCTGTATAATGCACATGACCTCTCTTGTCCAGATTTAAAGCTCCTGATGCTATGTTGCTGTCGGCCAGCTTTAAACTTGGTGTTAGTGGGATATATATTGTAAACAATTTGATGCTAGGCCTGCTGGGTAATGCTGACCTAGTGCTTGCACCAACAGAGTCCCTCAGTGTGCAGATGATAAAGGTTAATGGCACTGTCTGAAATATCTTTCACTTCAAAGTACTTTTCAGTTTGGAAATAGGGCATAAAAGTCACTAGTTTTAAATCAAATCAGTATGACAGATGGGAGCCGATAGAATGTTGTGGTTGGTCAAGGATCTCCTTATGGAATTTACTAAGTGATTTGGTTTATTGTCATCATGCAGCAATCAGAAGTCTGTTTCCCTTAACAGGTCATTTTTCTCAAGCTGTATTTCTTATATGTTCCATAACATAGTATAAAATGCTGTTTATCACTGAAAATTTTCTCACAGATGTTTATGATTTCTTTGTCAGTGTGTGAAGGTGGATGGTTTGTGGGTATATTGTCTTCAACAGAAATCCCACCTCTTAAATTAAATAACTGCTGAGTGCTGTACAGGGTTGATTTTCTTTCTGGATGCAGGTTCAAGCATGTCCTGTGTTTCTGTGGCCAATTTTCTTTGTTTTACACAGAACTTACTGTCACGCATTTCATATGGCAGTTTGAATGAAGACTTGCACACAGAAACACGTTTTACTCGCATTGATATAATGTAGCCACTTTCCTCCAACTGGGACGGATTCATTGAAGACTTTCATCTAAGTGTATGGTTTGTTGTCCTTATTGTATGTTATTGACATACAGTAAAATCAGCTGTGGAATTTTATGATCATGCCTCAGAATAGTGTGATGACCAGACAACCTGCCAGATTCAGAGCAGTAACAAAATAATCACTGCAGCTATATATGTGTGAAATGTATGGTATGTACAAATTTTGTATGTAGTACAGTTTATATGTTTAAAATTGTAAAATGGTATTGGAGCAATATTTTGAGGTTGTCTCTCAACAGGAAATAAGTTGTAATGGGTGCTGTGCACAGAAATTTATCACTAACTTTGTATAAATAAAAACAAAGGCCTAATTTCTTTTCAGAGCTTAATGTGGGCTTAGCACCATGAAGTAGTTATGTGTTAATGGACGAGACTGATAAGTATTTGTTTTCCAGATAATTTGTTTGTGTGAATGGGTAAGGGCTGAATAACCATGTTAGCAGATAAGTGTCTTGTAATTGAGATGTGTTATGTAATGACCAAATAACATGTGTGTATAAAACATCCAGAATACAGTGGAAGGTATATTTCATATTTTGGGTTCATATTTGTGTGTGTCAGTGTTCATACCCTTTGTATATTATTATTACTTTTTTCTAGGGAAGAAAATCCCGAAGAGAGAGGAGAGCATTTAGAGAAAAAAGGCTGCAGGGCCGAAAAATTAGTCCACCCAGGTAGTACTGAATATTTTGTAATTCTTTATTAAAACAATTTTCAGAAGATAATAATGTGAGAAAGTTAATACTGTGACCACTGAAATAACTTGAATTTGTTCCATTTGCTGAATTTTCTGTACACTTCATTGCTTTTCACATGTTTATCATCTTCATTCTTTTCATGAGTATTTTAAATAATGATTCTTGTTTATCATTATTATTTATCTACCTTTTTCACAGATGGGAATAATTGACTAAAATAGTGCGATATTTTCTAGAATATGTTATTACATATTTAATGTAATGCATACATAACTTGCAGTTCATACGTGTGATTATTTTGGTGGTTTATTATAATGTGCAATATGAAAATGGAAACCAATGAATATGTGGCAGTTAGGTCCATATTTAGTTGATGCCTTTGATGCATTCTGTTCTACATGCCCTGTCACCTGGAATCACAAGTGAGTGAAACAGAGTAATTGTAGGATTTGGGGTTCTCACAGCGGTAATTATCTTCTGTCATATAATGCTGTATAGTCTGTTGAAAGTCAGTCAGCATTTTTGATGATCATGTCACCTCTATTTTTAAGTTCAGGGTTACACCAAGTAAGAAACCGGTATGAAGGAAGCAGAGCTCTTTGTGCTTCCTGCTTCATGCAGGTTTCTTGCTTGGCTTATTCTTCTATCCTGAAGGTGGAGGTGATGTGTTCATCTGTAATGTCGGTTCACTCTTTTAACGTGCTGTATGGCATTATATCCGAGAAGAGAACTGGTCAATGGACAGAGTGAGAGCCATGTCAAAAAGTAGCGTGGTTACCTTTGATAAGCAGATATATTATTTATTTATTTAATTGTCTATAATATACAAAGTATAACTGAAACTCGTTGTGTTTAACAGTAAACAAGAATGACGTACAGTCAACTCTCGATTATCCGGGGGCGGATNATTCAGGGGTGTCCAAAACGTATGAATTCTCGCAGAGAAGGAAAAAAATTGGCAAATTTCTTTTTGGAGTCAGTGCAAAAATTTTAACATGTTTTATACAATCTGTAAATTACAATATCTGATTCTATATTCTTTCGAGAAAAAAACAGCGTTTATTTCGTTCGATTATCACAGAAATAGCAGAAATAGGAGCAAAATTAGTAAGTAACTTACAGCTTTTACGGATTTCTAAGAGCGGCCCTTTAAATAATTCCGTACCACTGCCACAGCCTAAGTTTAAAGGGCCGTAGGATAAAGGTTAAGTATTCAACAGAAAAAGGAAAATGCCGCGAAAAGGTAAACGACAGTATTAAATTTTTTTAAGTGTTAAGTGTGAATATGCGTAAAAAGTGTTGGATGTTGTTGAAGACTGTGATTGAAATAACTAATTCATACTTCAGTGTAATGTAAAAAAAGTATTAAATAGGCCATGAGATGACATAAAAATGAGGTTGAATAAATTTAAATACAGGTAGGCCTGTAGTATTATGAAGGTACAGTATTACAGTACTACTTTTAATAAAATTTGTCTTAACCGGGTTTTCGATTAATCGTGATTTCCATTCCCACCATTATCCTGGATAATCGAGAGTTGACTATATTTTCTTATTTATTTGTCTTTTTGATAGTAGCTGAAAAGCATTTGTGCAATTGTTATTGCTTTTGAAATGCTACTATTGTGTCTGATCTGTCATTCGTATTCAAGCTATTTGCTGCTTCTCTCAAATATTGTGTGACAGTGTAGAAGACTATGTGTCAGTAATGCTTTGAATACAGTGATAAAACAGCTTTGAGAAAAATTCGGCAAATTATGGACAGAAGCCTAAATAACTTAAAGAACCAAGTAAACACTACAGATTATTTGTGAAAATGAAAGTCGAAGCGCAACATACTACATAATGTTAGGTCCTAGAATATAGAAATGTACATAACCACCACTGTGAGAACCTCAGAGCCTGCAAAATAAGGGTAATTTGTACAATAAGTGTTGAAAACCTATTAATTAGCTTGTGACATGCTGTAAGAACACAAAACAAAGCATCGTGGATTTTCCACGTTTTTCTGATTGTGCATTTTCTTCCCATCATTAGCTTATATAATCAGGTGTGCACGGTGCCATATTTGCTGGACTGATAAATTCAGTATTAGTATCATTTTCTAAGATGAAAAGCATATTGTATTCTCCTGTAATATCTTAGTCTTCCTTATACTCTTGACCCTGCTTTGTTCTTCTCAGCCACCTTTCGTCAACCATTCTGTCTACAAGGTTTTTTTTGTCTCTTTGTAAGTTATGGAATAATGACTTTCTATAGCTGCAGTACATGAAAATTAAGCCTCATGAGGTATGCAGGATGGTGAACACATTTGAAAACGTAATCACCTTTCCATTAATGTTGCACATGATTTACCTTGTTCATATTTGCACTGCCTGTTGGCCAAAAGCTAGCCTGGTATTGCCTTTCTTTCTATTGTGAATCCCTGCACAGAATATTGTAAACTACTTATCTTAATTTAACAAGTATGCAGTCATATAACAAATGCAGTGCTAAATCATGTAATTAAATCCGTATTTCTAGAGAAGTGAAATGTATAGATGGAAATTAGCACATGATAACAGAAGATAAATCTAATAATATAAAGTTCATATGTGGAATGTTAAAGTGGGAGATCAGGAAGCGAGTGATGCCATGACAGCTGTTATTTTGCTTCAGTTCCGTTCATAATGATTAATTTCATAACTCATTTTAACCAGTGTTGAATCTCTTACATGGGCAAAGAAAGAAAAGCAGTGAATCATCTTACTTGCAGATTTGGCTAGCTTTTCTGTATGTCATCTTTTTAACTTAGAAAATACAATAAATTCATTTCACTTTCAGTTAGTTAAATATGGCTCTTTTTGTGCATAGTGTTAATTTGAAAATCATTTGCTGTTTTATAATAGAAGAGCTTGTACCAGAGTGGTATTTTGCATGTATTTTTGCTTTTCAAAATAATGGAGTAATGTTTCAGAACATATATGATTGTACATTTCATCAGTATATTTTGCTAGTCCATGATTTATTTCACCGTCTTCTAGTGCATACACTCTCTCTCTCGCACTACATGTTTCGGCACAAAAGTGCCATCTTCAGGTGCTTCAGGTGTAGTGTGAGAGAGAGGAGTGAGGTAGATAAGTGTATGCACTAGAAGACGGTGAAATAAATCGTGGACTTAAATCAGTGCAACAGGACGCTAAAATATAACATGTTTTGCTAGTGTATATTTCAAACCATCTAAATTGTGTGAATATATTTTCAGCTATGCTGCCCGTACAAGTCCAACATATGATCCATATCGCAAATCACAGTCCAAGTCTCGATCACGTTCACGATCACACTCTCCAGTGAACTCTGGACAGATCACATACATCACAAGCTTCGGAGGCGAGGAGGAATCAACTGACGAGGGGGGACGTCTGCCTTCATCCAAGTTCCTTTCTTCGTCATCATCACATTCTGCCAACGTTGTTGTTGCCCCACAGACAAAAGCAAGCCGGTCGGTATATACGCTGCACCACGATAATCAGTGGCCAAGCCTCATTCCTGCTAGTTCCATACATTTTTAGTGTGGAGCGAGTGGATGGAGAATTCATATGTTTCGTAAGGAAACTGCTGCAGCCATTTTTGAATTATGGGCATAACCATTTCAAAGGTTTAGTTGTGATCTATTCAACAACAGTCTCATAAAAAGAGTATTAATGCTAAAAATAAATGAATGAAGAAAATGGTAGATGTGTTGTCGAATCGTGGCATTGATTCCGATTGTGCCTGTTTCTGCCATTATCAGTGGTAAGAGGTAAAACTGTGCTCGAAGTCAAGACTTGTTTTTGTGTCCTGCATGTTCATTGCATACAAGTTACTTGTATTTTGGATGGTATTGGTAGTGAAAGTAAGGTGGAAAGATGTTTGAATAAGATAAGATGCCAACAGAGGTTCAGGGTAGTGTAAAAGCCTGCTAATTTTAATTTAAATTGTGGGTAATTTTCAAGGTTTGTGAATTCTCAGCATTAGACTCTTCTTGAAACAAGAAGCAGTGGAATCCATGTTAGAGTGGTTTGTTACCCATACAGTAGACTCTCAGATTATCCATGTGTACACTATACACTGTGGATTAACTGCACTGCTTCAGAATCTTCCATAATGATTTAAGTGTTGCCCACTGGGTCTTTTTCAACAGTATCAGTGATGCTTTATGAAGATTTGGAGTAGACTGTTGATATTCTCAGACTATTGCAGCTTTTTGTTATATTATTTCGTTGTTTTTCACATGTCCAAGTACTGCCTGTAAGCAAACGTTGCTTTCTTATGTTGAAAAGATGTCTGTATTACTGATAGTGACCAGTAGCACTTCCAGTAAGTAAAAATAAGTGAATTGTTTCATTTTTTTTAATTGTTTGTGAAAAATAAGTGATTTTCATAGTTGAATTTAACATCAATACTGGATATTCGCATATTGTTGGATTATCCATTAATTTTTCATTGCAAAACTTCCCCCCCTCCCAATACTGTAGCTAGTCAAGAGTTCACCGCAAAGCCAGCTATCTGGCAAGGTCATGCTGTAGTCATCCCCTAAAAGCATAGATCAAAGGATATTTCTTCACTAGAAGTGAGAGAGCAACACAGTTGCAATGCATTGTACAGTGCTGAACTGTTGAATGTTGATAGATTCTTTTAAGATGATTCTCTGTTAAGGTCATTTTTGAGAGTAGAAAGTGGTGTGGCTGCTGTGTGAAGTAAATTTTCTCAGAATTTCCTGAACATCTGTTGGTAAAACCTCAAAAACAGTATGTACACCATTGTGTATAATGTACACTGCACAGCCTACACTATTATTTCTGTTTTAACTTTCTGTGAAGATTAGCAAAAACAGTATTTTTACTTTCCCTTTTTAATCTAGCAAATTTTGTGCTGGTTTTATGTGTTGAAATGACTTTTATTTTATCAGCAGCCTCTAAATTGTGATGAACAAGTAGTCCAGAGTTTTCTCTGGGGAGACTGGAAAATTCTAATATTTCTGTTGCAGCACTTTTATTGCATATGAAATGCCTCACAGTAATAGGTAGAACATATAAATCAATATCATTAGAAAATGTAAATGACTGACTTGAAGTTTTTGTGGACATGGCCACCTTACATGTTTTTATCCTGCCATGGTCGCCTATATCTGCCTTCCTCCCATGACTGACTCTGAGCGCTGCACATCACAAGGGACGTTTCACTTTTGAGCAGTCGCCACCAGCACCTCTTTCTCTTATGAACAGGAATTGCCCATTATACTGTCATTAAAAACATCTTTTCTCTTAGTCATTTTGTAACTGACATTAATTTTTAACTACCTTAATAAATTTTAATTAAAGAAGAACATTCAAAAACTTCAACATGTACACAGAAATTTGGACAGTGCAAACTGAACAGTGATAACTCGTCACTCCACACTTAGCCAACCAGTCTGCCCCACACATGTCTTGGGCCCATTGTTCCCAGGTCAAACGGGATTCCCACCCTGGGAAGGTCAAAATGTTTGTATGCATTGTCAGATATGTCATGTTTTTATGACGTGGGAAAACTCAGGGACACGATTCACTAACTGAATTTGTGGGACACCCGTAAAACCAGGAATCCCAGCACATAGTGTTAAAACCCAGAGGTATGTACTCTTCATGTCTTTTGTTCTTTGCAGACAGCGATATCTGGCTGCATTTGGGGGGGGGGGGTATTGTTGAACTGGCCGCATGCTTCAACATGAAAAGTACTTTCTCCTGTGAAATACGGCTGCAGTAATTGCTCTGTTGTAAAAACTTTGATGAACATTGTAGATGTCACTTTTCAACTTTTTAGCAGGTTTTAAAAAATGGCTCATCTAAACAAAATGAATATATTATTATTTATGACATTTATTTGAAACAATTTTTAATCTGTTATATATTTAACAAATTAAAATGAAGAAAAATGATTCCTTTATGCAGTTTCCATTATCTCCGTTAACAATAGAATTTATGACTGCAGTGTGTGTGTGTGCACGTGCATGCTTAAATATTTTGTATGTTTTGAAACTATCCTCCAGTGCTCCTGTTATTGGCATATTTGCTTTAAGCAAATGTAAAAACAAGTGAAGGATGTAAAATAATGACCATCTCAGCGCTCTCTATAATTGTGGTTGCAGTTACTTAGTTTCAAAGGAGAGCACTTTTTATTACATACCAGCCAGTACACATGAAAGTAGATAATTTTGGTTAAACAAATTCACTTGAAAAGTAATACTGTTAACTCTTTCTGACCTTTATACCTGACATTTAATTTGGGTGTTAAATAGTTTGGATGAGTCAAGAATTCAGGGGTTCTTACCTCAGCATAAGGTGTTGGTGCCCATTCATTCTTTTCTGGCTAATGAATCTGATCTTGTATCATAACTTAGAATACAGGATGTTACATTTCACATTGACTGCTGAGTAGTTAAGTGTTTCTTGAAGTATGAGTTCACTACATTTGACCGAAAGCTTGGGTCATGTTATAGGTGATGCTACTTAAATGTTCAAGACCCTAGCTTGTTAATGCATGCACTATGACAGTTATTCCATCAGCATTCCACTATTCTTTTGTTAAACTGTGTTGCAGCAGACACATTTAGGTTTGGCAGAACCGTCCTTGTTAGTGTCATAAGATGTACTCGAAATATCCATTATGCATGTGTGCAGCATATCGAAAGAAAGTTTATGTGCTGTGGCAGTAATTGTCATAATGTATATAATAAGCATATTAAGTAAGCAGCCTGGAAATATTTCCATTTAACCTGGTTTTATAACACTTTCGTCTGACTTCTTGCAGTCTGTGGTGTTAAAGCTCAGTTCTTAACAAAGGATGGAGTAAGTGGGTTTCCACGCAATGTAGTAAGAAAGGAAATGATTACCTTAAGAGCAGTATTAAAGGTTGCATGTTTATGTGGATCTTCCACGTAACTACTGTGAATATGCAGTTCCATTTCAAACTTTTTTTATGTCTTGTTACAATTGTACATGAGATTATTCAGAAGGTGAAGTGTCTGCAACTTACTGAACTGAAGTATTCTTTCTTCTGTGATTTTTTAACAGGTCTAGGTCTCCAAGAAGCAGATCTTCTGGTAGGAGCAGGTCGAGTAGAGGCTGGGATAACTCCATCTCATCCCCTCACAGGGGACGTGGAAGCAGCAAGAGCAGCTCACAGCGATGGTCACCAGATAACCCCTCTCGCAGGTGTGCAGGCATGCTAGACGTTACTGTTATTGATATGATTCCACATATACTGGATAATAATTTGATTTGAAGTCCTGTCACATGTCATAATTTGTAACTTTATATTTCTGACGAATGCTGCATATCTCACCCATCTCAGTGACCATAGTTAACTGGAGGAAAATCACTTTTTATGCTTATGGGTGTTATGTTTCTAATTGATAAATTGTTTTTCTGCCTTCAAGAATGAAATAGTGATTTTGTATTAGGTCAAGAGCAGGAGACCATGGATCTAGCAGTCGGAAAGCTAGAAGCAAATCTCCACACCATACAGGAAACAGATCTGGTTCTCATACAAGGTGAGGGCATAATAAGATTAGGTTTGTGTACTGGATCTGTGGCCTTGAAGTTCATGCATCTTCCTATCTCCACTGGGGTGAGTTGATGGTAGATCCCAACATTTTGGTATAGATACTGTTCATAAGTCAGTCAGTTTATAGAAAGAGGTGATGCCAGTTTTGAATTGAGCTGGAAAAAGCTGCTATTTTAATGGATCTCCGCAATATTCTTCTGCTGTGATTAAATTATGTTTATTGTGATTCAATATGTAGCACATTTTATCTTTCTTATGCCAGTGAGGTGTTTTCACCTTGAAGTTTCTGATCAGTTTAATCTCATTTCTGGCACATTTGCACTGAAAAGTTACATAAACTGTACCTGTTAGCTTCAGAATATCTGTCCAGATGTAAAATTCGAGAACTGCTAAACTGATTTTCATGAAATTTTATGTTGGAGAGTTTTAGTAGAGTTTATTAACACATTCCAGGTTTGGTTAAAGCATGTTTAAAACACATTTCTGTAATTCTTAACAATATTAAAGATAATTAAAGAAAGGGAGTGAATGTGCCAGACTTGTTTCAGTATGTGTATAATAAAAATCAAAAGTGTGTAAAAATTTTTAATCTAGATGAGTGAATGAATGAATGAATGAATGAATGTGGCAGTTTTCTTTTTGAGAATTGATCTTTACCCTTAGTAGCAGTAGCACATATTAGGACAGTGTGAGAAGAAAGCAGTAGATGTAACGTTCTTTTCTAAAAGCAGTGGAAGCAGCAGAACTGCAGGGAAGTGCTGTAAAGTCATTGTGCAGCAGGATAAGTATGATTGCTTTTTCTCTAGGCTGCACAGTTGGCATCAAACGTTCCTCCCCTTCTTATGGCCCAAAAACTATTTAAGAGGCTTCACTTATATCAGTGAGGGAAATTGGGTTGAACTCATAATATTGCTGCATTGCATATGTGCATGCCATGGATATTGTCACGTATTTAGTGACTATAGATGGGGTTTGTATTGGTAATTGGATTTATTGAACTCTTAGAGACTGCAAGTAATTATAACCATTTCACTCATTCATATACTTTATGGTCCACCAGAGCACACACTTAAGTCTTCTCAGCTTGCTGTGTCTTCACCAGTCTTATATTGACAGCTTCCATAGGTGGATGTTCCCCTTCCTCTGGGTTCCCAAACAGTCCCCGTACCTCAGCTACCAGCTTCTCACAGCAACAACTCACAACGACCGAACCACAGTGGTCCTCTAACTAAGTGACTAACTAATGGGCCCTGCTTATAACATCTCAGCATGGGTGTTGTAGAAAACATCATTCTGCTGTTGCAGTGCACTTGTTGCTTAGTGGTGACATGACCTAGTCCATTGTATATGCAGCCATCTGCATGGACCATGCAGAAAACACCATTCCTCTGTTGATGTTATGGGCCACTGTCTAGTAACAGCCGGCTGTTGTAACTCTACAATTCTTGCTTTGACTGGTGATGTTACAGTATGTTCAGCTCTTGTTTCTAGTAAAGGAATGGCAAGGGAACTTACCTGCAGTTGGCTGTGGCATATTATACAATGAAAGACATCTAGAAATCTACTGTATAAACAAATTGATAGCAGCTCGATTGTACACAGGTTATATTGAAGCAGTGTATTCTGTAAGGTTGCAAGAGGGTGATTCAGCTGGTTTTTATGAATCCTTTCCACCTATATTACAGTTTACAGAGTTTTATTGATTTCGTGTGTGTTAATTTACATGTACTTAATTTCAGGATGTTAGAAAATTGAACAGTTATGGGTTCGTGTGTGGTTTATTTACCACTGTCAAAACATGCAGTTTGGCTGTTTTGTAATAATTTTTTGCACACACAATGTCAAAAATTTGCATGTATTCCAATCATGTTAAGAACAACACATGACAAGTGTTAATGAGACTGTTTTGATGCAAGTGAACACATTTTTACATTACATATATGCACATACTTGGGAGTGGAATGTGGTTTGTGACTTAACAAGTGTGGATGAGATCTCTGTTCATACGTGGAACACAATTATTGGTCAGTTGTGGATAGAAGGGGTTGTGTAACTGTAAGAAAAGATTTAATTCTGTGGTTCAGGTAATGCTGATGGTGATGAGATGGTTGAATTTTCCTGTTATTTTCGTATCTCAGTAATAACCACTCTGAAGAAGAGAAAATATTGCCACATTGGCACTGTTATTCAGCCATTAGTGCCACATTGTGTTATGCATCATTGCACGTTAGAGAAGACTTGTGCTTCTGTATTTAAAGCATTTATTGATACTATAAAAGATCATCAACGCCGTCCAGTGTGATTGATATTTTTTTTTTATATAATTCATCCTTGTTCCAAATGCAGTGGCCATCTTCAGAAGGACATGCGGAAACCACTATTACTATGTCACTGGTCACTGCCATTACACACAGACACCAGTACAATGTTATGAATATAAAATATTAGCTTTTAACAATTACAAATTGGTTCTAGATTTTAACAGGTTCTTTAAACTATACTGCAGATAGACTAGATGTAATGATTTATAAATCTATATAAATAAAAATGTAAATGTTGGTTTGTTACCCCTCGAAGGTCTCCGAAAGTTCTTCACTGATTCAAAATTTTGACACAACGTTGCATTTGAACACGCACGTGTTTTTATATACCTATTATATACATGGCACACCTGTGACAGGTTGGTTGGTTGTTAAAGTATTAATTGTACTCAATATTAATATACTGTAACGTGTTATACGTCGTCCATCGGATACTAACAGATCGTTGCCTAGGAATAACCGTGGCAAGGAACTGTTGAAACAGCGGAAATAATGCATTTCTGCGGCAACGAGCACAGAACACGTGAAATCGAACCCTGGGCGAAAGTGCCCTCTATTGCGTCCAAAACTGGGTTATAATAGTCCGGCTCCAAAGAGTTTTTCGGTGATACTGGATGGGATAATAATTCTACTCACTGGTGTAAAAGTGGGCGTTCAGTAACTTATTCGCTGAATCCGAGACGTGTGTGGAAGCTATTTGTTGCACTGAATAGGAGACACATGACCACAACGACGTTACATAGGTAACACGCGACATATTCTTATTATCAAAGTACACGTAAATAATGCAACAATTTAAAAGACATCAAGAATATGTCACTCAGTAAAATTGTATTTTAATACTTTACGATGTTAAAATCATTAAAAATGTCGATCTATCTTCTATCTATTTATATAAATAAAAACGTAAATGTTGGTTTGTTACCCTTCAAAGATCTCTGAAAGTTCTTCACTGATTGCATAGGATAAGAGGTTCCGTTGCATAACAACGGATGAACCCGGAAAGTATACTTCCATGGAAACGCAATAACAGTGGGCCGTTGCATAGGAATTGCCAAAACAACAAATGCGTTTCCCCGGAGATGAGAGGATAAGAGGTTCCGTTGCGTAACAACGGATGAAACCAAAAACTTCTACAAGGTGTTCTGTGCTAGCATTTCCTAAGCAACAGATGAAACTGACTCTTCGATAAGGTATTCCCTATTCCGTCCGAATTAGTTGTGATACTGCAAGTGGCATTCTTGCAAAGTGTATAAGTGTAAAAGCGAAGAACAATAAATACTCGCGTGACGTTCCCAAACACGTTACATCTGTATAAACATAAATTGGAATTGGGCTGTGTCGTTTACCATAGCGTTCATTTCGTGAGTATAGTTTATTTTTCATTGTTTTTCGTTTTGTTTTCGTGTTCTCCTTATTTTTCAGTGCAATTGGCTGTGGGATTGAGCTGTGTCGGTCTGCGTTTGAATCGAAATATTTCGTTAGACTGAGCCACAGCAACGCGTGGCTGGGTACAGCTAGTGTTTTAATAAATTCATGCACATTGCTATAATTGTTATAAGCTAACATTTTCATATTCATTACATTGTAATGGTGATGGCTGTGTGTATTGGTAGTGACCAGTGACATTGTAATAGTGGTTTCAGCATGTATTGATATGTCCTTCTGAAGATGGTTGCTCCAGTCAAAACATGTAAAGGATGAAATATTTTAAAAAAGTTTATCAATCTCACTGGATGGCATTGATTATCTTTTTTATACTATTGTTAGTGTGATGGACCAGGATGAACAAAGTTACATTTATAGGTATAGCAGATGTCCATTAGAATCAGTGTATTTTTTATTCTCAAATTTTATGAACTATTGTATTGTTGAGGTTGCATTGTATCTGAAATTGAAATCAACAAATTTATAATTCAAAGTAGTTACTATATTAATGGAGCTGTGATTTCTTTAAAATTAAATATGTCACAGAGTTGATGTTTTAAATAAATAGTGGGACATAAAGTAGTACATTAAGAAAGTAGCCATTATGTCTGCATTTAGTCCATGAAAAATAATGTAGTTGTAAGTTGAAGGCTGTTACATAAATACTGTTTATTAGAAGTATACAGGCACCATGATGTTTAGTATGCTGCTTTTACAGTTTTAAAACATATCATTATTGTTCACCTTGTTTAAATCAGACCAAGACGTCGAAGGAGCAATAGCAGCAAGTCGTCCTCGCGGTCAAGATCTCCAATAACAAGATTAAGAGCAAGAAGCCGATCCAAGACTCCCCATAATCAGCCACCCCCACCTCCTATCCGCAGGTACAGACTTTATTTGGTAACCTGTAACTGTTATACAAGGTGTCAGAATACTTTCCATACTGATAATTCAGTGGCATATCTGATTGCTTGCCTCCTTCCAGTGTTGTTGAAATGTGGTTGATGGTAGATAGAGCTAGTCTGGAGATAGGGGCTAGCTCTGCCGGTTGTGTCCAACTAAGTAGGCTTCTGCCTGAAGATGGAGATAGAATCCAGTCTCATATTTTAAGTAAAAAAGCATGATGTATAATGTCAAACAACTCATTAATTGTATTGTCACAAACTTGTACATCTTAGTTTTTATGGATATCTACGAGGGTAAGTCAGAAATTATCCGCACTTTCTCCATAACACATCTTTAGGTTTGTCACACTGCCTCCTACACATGCATTGTTAGAGTTGGTACTACTGTGGTGACGTGATTGAAGTTTTACCTTGATCGCATCATTTTCATTGATGCTGTGACAGTGTAAACATGGCCACTCTGCTAGCAGTGTGCACCACTGATAAACAAAGTATAGTGATGGCATTTTTATGCCGAAACATGTAGTGAGAGTGAGAGAAGAAGATAGATAAGTGTACGCACTGCAAGACGGATTAAACAAATCATGAACTTAAATCAGTGCAACAGGACGCTAAAATATAACAAAGTATAGTGATACGATTTCTCTGATTGGAAGGTGTGTCAGGGGCTGAAATTCATATGTGGGTTCATCACTATGAGCCAGAATCCAAAAGCCAGAGTATGGCGTGGAAACACCCGGGATCGCAAACGAAGATGAAATTCATTACACAATCTTTCATGGGAAAGGTGATGCTAACCGTTTTTTGCGACTCAAAAAGGCCTATACTGGAAGACTACCTGGAAAAAGGGTGTACGATCAACAGTGATTTGCTGGCCAACAATCTGAAGCCACGAATTCGCACCAAATGCCAAGGCCTATTGTCGAAGAAAGTGTTGTTGTTGCATGACAGTGAACACTCACACAAGGACAGCCAGACCGTTGAAACCATTAACCATGTGTGTTTTGAGGTGCTGGAACACCCTGCCTACAGCCCAGATCTCGCCCTTTCCGACTATCATCATTTTGGACCGTTCAGAGATGTTTTACGAGGTTTTTGATTTTCTGCGGACAAAGAAGTGGGGGAAGCGGTGCATAAATGGTTGCACGACCAACCAAAAACCTTCTTTGTGGATGGAATACGCAAGGTTTTGGACAACTGGACCAAGTGCATCGAAAAGGGAGGAAAGTATGTAGAAAAATGAAGTACTTGTTCAACACCTACTTTTGTATATATGGATTGGAAAAACAAGAGTGCGGATAATTTTTGACTTACCTACGTATATATGTCAACTTGTATTAATTTGCAGTTTGAATGTTTTTAGCTTGATTATGTATAATCACTGGAAGGTGGTAAATCTTCGAAAAAAAATTGAAGTTAGCCCTACTGTTGGACTTTGACCAGTTTATTTAGAATCTTTTCTATCATATTTATGTATACACATACAAGTTGGTCTTTTTATTCCAAATTTCCTGTTCCAGAACAAGGAGTGAAATCTCTTTGCGGGGTATGTTGCCTTCTTTTGTGACATACTGTAAATACTTCAAGTGTGCCCCTATTTCAGCACACTTTCTCCATAAATGTCCTAAAGAGAAATGTACGATTTGAGAGATTTTGTCCAAAAGACTTCAACAAATATGCATAGAAGCATTATAATCAACTCTTTCCAAGACAGGTTTCTCCTTATAACAAAATATGTGAGACCAAATCAGATGAGTACTTGCATTTAATACAGATTACCATATTGTCACTTGTAGGGTGGTACGCATGAGAAAACGATGGGTTCACAAAAGAAGGCAGCATACCCCACAAAGAGGTTCACAAAGACCTAGGAAATCACTTCCTGCAGTTATGTCCTAAAGTCATGAAACACCCTATATATGATATATAATTGTCATGATAATATAAATTTTAATTTATCTCTACTAATATCACAGAAGTGGTTTTGTTTGCCTAAAGGTACTCTTGTGACTGGTGTCTAAGGGCAATTTTTTATGTTTTGCAAGTTTCAGTTGCAAAATTGAAGTATTGAAGGAGGAGAGCACAGCATTCAGGTAACATCCCAGGTTTTCCTGAATGTGGTCATGGTTTTTTAATAGCTCTTGTCTTGGGAGGAGTTTGTGCACTCTTTAAAGCTGCTGGATGAAGACTATGCAGTGCAGGGAAACATTTGGCAGTGAAGACAGTTCACTGGAAGGTTTCTTTATTCAGTCTTCATTAGAATTTACTGTACTTTTGGATGTAAGATGTTCTGTCTCTATTCAGATATTATGGGAGCAGAAAGGGGGACTCGTCTTCCTCTGAATTAGGAGAGAGTGATTCTGATAGTGCCAAGCAGTCTTCATCACCACTCCCACGCAACTCTAAGCCTCCACCACACAAGTAAGCTACTTAAGATCTTCTGATCACACTTTATATCAGTTTGCTTGTACAACTGCCCATTTTGAATAACTATATGTAATTTGTTTTTGTTTGTGTTCTAGGAATATGAGTACAGGGTTTGGTAATTCTGGTGCTGGAACCAAAGTCAGTAAGAATCACTACTCAGTCATTATAAGTCTCTTATGTTTAAGTTTACTTTAGAACACTAATAGTAGTTCAGCTCAGTGCAAAATGAGAAGGGGCAACAGGATCAGTTTTAGTACTTAATTTTGAAGTGAAATTTCATTGTCAGGTTTCTAGCTTTTCAGAACTGTGTACCCTAATGCTTGTTTAATATCTAGGTTACAGGAGAACCCTCAGTTAACTTCTCTTGTTTTGAGGTTTTACCATAGTCTAGTGATCCCAAGTCAGTAATTTCAGTGTTGACTGACTTCACTCTTATGATTTTTCTCAGTTGATTGTTAGAAACCTGGAATGGGAATGTTACTGTCTTTGAGAGAAATGAATCAACTTATGCTTTGTAACTGTTTGTTGGAAACCTGGAATGGGGGTGTTACTGTCTTTGAGAGAAATGAATCAACTTATGCTTTGTAACTGGCTGTGCGTGCAAACAGTTACTATGCTTCATCTCTTGATACTGCCCCAAACACTTCTCTATTGAATTACTCTGATCTAGTCATCTCAGTTCAATCATGTCAGGTTCCTTCTTTTCACTTCGTATACAAGTCATGCATAGAAAACATAGAGTATAGATGGTCAGACATGTAGATGGAAACATTTTGGAAGTAGTAAACCATATAAATACACTTAAGATTTTGCGCATTTTCTGGAAACCTGAAGGTAACATTGCAACCATGCCTAAGCACCAAGCCATAAATGTCTGTATCGAGTGCAGAGATAAAACTCCACCAATTCTGGGCTGTTACCTTGGGTGGAGGCGGTGTTCAGCTTCATGATCATTCTGTGAAGTGGAAATATAATCTTTGTTAAAAGACTGTGCTGTAGATACAGAGGAAACTGTGTAGTAATATCCTGCCATATGACCATTACCTCTACTGATTCTTTGTTTGCTTCCTGAGAAAGTGTTCGTGTTTAACTTTACAGTTATCTATTCCAGGTAAGAACCATTAATGACGATATTGCTAACATGTTGGAAATTCTTCCAGTGGTGAATGTTTCTGTGGTTGCTCCTTAACTAGGAGTAGTCTTTTTTTCCCTCTTGCCATGCAATTCTTTTGCTCTAAACTATCAACAGTTCCATGATCTTTAAATGTTACTTTTCATAATCTGTCCATTTACAGGTCTAGAGGGTGTATTTACTAGCAGAACCTGTAAGGTAGAAACATCAGAGCTGTTGGTGTTATAGAAAAGTCTTCATCCGGCTTTATTTCTGTTTACACACAGTATTTCAGAATTTGTTTGGAATTGTTAGTGGAGGTCCTTTGAGTCATATCCATTGGTGGTGGACTGTTTGAATGAACTCTTTATTAAATTCCAGCTATATAATTACATGTACCCAGCATAGCAGACACTTTTCTAGAAGATCTTAAAGGTTATTAATTAAATATCAGTGCATTTTGTGTTTCATACACTTCATTTCATTTCATTCATTCATGTTTATAACTCAGTAAATGGATTAATGTGTCCATTTATTGTATACTTTGGTCATATGCCCTTGGTTTGATTGGTTTTCAGGGCATTGTGTTGTTGCTTCAGCAGAATTGAAAATAATAGTTGTCCATTTCCTGGCATATTTTTCTCATTTGGATAGATTGGTGAGACAGGATGGTGAATCTGACCATGTATTCAGAAAAATGTGGACAGTTTCCATGTGGCAGTTTAATTATCGTGCCTGTAGATGCAAATACAATTGCTTAGTTGTGCTCTTGTTTATGTTTCCTGTAGTTATTTGCTTCACGTGTATCCCCTATAAGCAGCTCTTATAGAGCTGTTGGGTGACACCCATTCCCATGATCTTGTTCCTACCAGTGAGGAGTGGACACAATCTTGAGTGTTTTATGTGTGTGTATATATTTTATTTCCTCATGTTGATCTTGAGATTGTGATAGATTTACATGTTTACAGCACTCCGAAATAAAGACATATGGTTTTTGGAATACCATATTTTGTTTGTAGTGCACCTCAATAGCAGCTGAACAGTTAGATGGATTTTCCTCATTTAGTACAGTGAAACCTCCTTAATTTGATATTGGTTAATTCAAAACAATAATTCAAAGTAAATGAAATTCCCCAGGCTAAAGTATATGATTTTTTATGTTTTTTGAACTTGTTAGTATGGAATAAAATCTGAATTATTCAAAATTATTTTAGTGTAAGCCCAGAAATTTTACCAAAAAAAGTACTTGGTTTCTTCATGAAATTCTTCAAACAGACAGAATGTAGGTGGCCTTGAGTGCACTACCAGCTTAATTAGCAAGTCTTTTTATGTGAGTCACAACCATTTACAACTGCCTGAGGAGAACATTACTCCTGTTCAGTACAGGATGGAAAGAATGACCATTGCATTAGGGGTGTGTAAATACTAGGTATGTTCAGTTGAATCTTTCACATAATAGTATTATTTATTTTTTAGTCCAGCCACTAGTGTGAAACATGAGTTAAAAAAAAAGATAAAATACTTGGGAAAGAGAATTTGCTGAAATGCTAAAAGTGATTAGGCTAGTTGATAAGAATGTAAGATGTACAAGTGAAATAGTGCAAGTGTATGGAATGCTACTGGTCACCCTATCGACGCATCTAAGAAATCTGGATTCAGCTGAACAACAAGCTGTACATGAGAGTGATGTTTCAAAACAGCTAAGGATATGAGGGTCTTAAAATAATTTGCCTATAACAGCATATGTGATGGCAGCAGTTTTGTAAAATTGTATCAGTGTGTGTTACAGCCTAGAAAAATTATAATAAGGTAGTTATAAGATTGACACAAAGTTGAAAAATTTATGTTGCATTTGAGGTTCTCGTGCCAGTGACCCTGAAGAGTATGA
Organism: Cryptotermes secundus; assembly: GCF_002891405.2. Taxonomy (NCBI): domain Eukaryota; kingdom Metazoa; phylum Arthropoda; class Insecta; order Blattodea; family Kalotermitidae; genus Cryptotermes; species Cryptotermes secundus. Next base: position 457,130 of record NW_019734966.1, on the reverse strand, counting down.
TTTTCTGGGTGTAATGGCATGTAGCTGGGGAAAGCTCAACCTTTCAGAGAAGCTTGTTGCCCTCATGTCCAGTGTTGAAAAGTAATTCAAGCAAGAGAACATAGCTCTGCCTGCAGAACTTGCTGCCCACTTATTGTTGGTATGTTGCTTGGATTACTCTTATAGCTGAAGACAGAGGTGATGTATTTCTCCAAAATATTTGTTTCTATCTGAACTATGCAGCGCTTTGACTTAGAGAACTGTACTGTACATGGTCACTGCTGTGTCAGCCTCATGTACAAGTACGTTGACAGCTATAAAATAAGAGGACTGATTTTTTTTCTTTGGTGACTCCCTGTGGCCTTGGCAACAGTGAGCGGGATGGCATATTATCCTTTCCTCTTCTCTCCATCAACCCTATGACTTCCAAGGCCACACAGCCAACAGTGTGGTAGCAGCATTAGTTTGAAGTGGACTATGTATCTGGGCTCTGTCGGAATTATGATAAGTGCTAAAGTAGAGCAACATGTCAGTGTAAAACGCCTTGCAACACTTGGAAAATCTGCTTCAGAAACACAGTTTGTTGATGGAAGTTTATGGTAATGAATGTCTAAAAGTTTTTGAGTGGTTCAGAAGATTTGAAGAGGGAAGGGGAGAGATTGAAGACGAACCAAGTCTGTGAAATTGTTCAAAAAGATCATTGCCTGAGCATTTGAGCAGTTGCTGAATTAGCTAACGTTGATAAAGAAAGTGTTTGACAGATTTTACATGAACATTTTAACATGAAAAAGTTTGTTTGAAGATGGTGCTGAGAATCCTCACTCCTGAGCAAAAGGAAACTTGAATGAATAAATGTTCTGACATCCTTCAAAACACTGAAAATGATCCAGAATTTTTTTTAATGTAGTAACTTGTGATGAATCGTGTTTTTTTTTTTTTTGTGTGTGTGTTTTTTTCCCCAGTATGACCCAGAAATTAAGCACCATTCCATGCATTGGAGGGGTCCCAGGTCACCAAGAGAAAAAAAAAGCAGGGAAGAGCAAGTCAAATTTCAAAGCAGTAATCTTTTTTTTTTCCACTACCCGAGGTATTGTTCACATTTAATGGGTGCTTGAAAGTCAGACCATTAACTAGGTATACTATAAGGAGGTTTTGACAAACCCTCATGAACAGGTGAGAAGAAAAAGACCTGAAATGTGGAAGAAGGGCTCATGGAATCTTCACCATGAAAACATGCCGTCATACAACGTACTGTCTGTTAAGACGTTTCTAGCGAAGCACAAGGTCCCTGTGTTGGAACATCCACCCTACTTACCTGACTGAGCCCCATGTGACTTTTTTATATCCAAAGATCAAGTCTGCATTAAAAGGAACCCATTTTGAGTCCATAGATGCCATGAAGGCAAAGGTGATGGAGGTAATGAAGAACCTGTAGCATTGCTTCCAACAGTGGAAACTTTGTATGGAGCTGTGTAGGGGTCGGGGGAGGGGACCTCTTTGAAGGTGATTTCTGTGATTAGTTGAATAACAGATTTTAGAACATCAGTCCTGTTGTTTTATAGCTGCTCCATGTATTCCCTTCCCTTGCAGTCTATCAAATAGGCTCCTTGGTGTATGTTTAGGAATCATTCTCTGGGCACTTTGTAGAGTAAGTGTAGTGCTGTGTGTTATGTTATAAACTGAAGGGCAGAAGGTGTAGAAGGTATCTGATTAAACAGTGCAGTACCTTCGAACCTTTTAACTGGAACAGGCCACAGGATTAATCTGTGATGATTCTGAAATTTAATTAGTGCAGTTCAATTAATCATGTTTTGTTTTCTGTCTTAATTTCTGAATTCATGTTCCAGTCACAACCAAAACTTACACCTCAAGAACGGCTGAAGAAAAAAATGCAAGCACTACTAAACAGACAATGTAAGTGTACCATATGCTTTACTGGAGTCGGTGTGTTTGTAAATTAATGTCAGTAAGTAGTATTTGAGGTCCTCATGACACTGATTAAGAAGAGTGTGGTGTTCTGGGTTGTAATGCTGTGTATTTCAGAAAAAGAGTGTTATGTTTTAAGGGTGAAAATCGCGTCCTTCTTCAGGTCTTAATTGTAAACTGAGCTTGGTGTGTGCTGCTAGTTTCTTGCTTGGCTTACTTTTTCCCCCTGAAGATGGAAGTGATATGCTCCTCTGAAACATCACATTCAAAAGAACATACTTTTCATGATCTCACAAAGAATGAAGATACAGAATGATAATTTTAAAATGAAGGGATTGTGTGAGATGCTTCTAATCGATATTCCCGTAAAGGAAAGATAATCTCAAATTTAAGAATTGTTCGGTGTGTTCATTTTTGTCCCCCATAGACAAGGCTGATAAACGAGCGGAAAGAATGCGTCATGAAAAACAAGAGCAGGAACGCCAGGACCGTGAGGATGAATTAAGGGAGATGGCCATCAAGTTGCGGAGGAGGTAAAATCATGCGTACAGAATTTAACTAAAACAAATATAAAGTAGATAATGAGTTTTTAACAGCTGCTGCTTTTATGGCAAGTTTTAAACATTAAACAGCTGTGCTTTGACAGCAGCCGATGTGGGATCTGAAGACTTTGCAGTGGTTAAATAATAAGATATTCCTTGGCTATCAGCAATGTCAGTTGGTTAAAAATGACTGATGTTCCAGGGCGCTCCTCTGTGTGTATCATCAGGGTGTGATGTTGCATTGTATCCAAACTGTCACATTGGTATACTGACCTATAGCCCATGATTGAATGTGAGTGAAGTCAGTTGGGGACAATTAGCCAGGGGCTGCTGGGGAGGAACAGAAATGCAGAGACACAGATTTGATGGTGAATGAATCAAGAAATAATTCATAAAAAGCATGTTCATGGTTTTTGATACAGAGAGCGAGAGCGCCGTCACCGCATGCAGGATGATGATGATGACGATGATGATGAGGAGTATGATGCAGAAGAGAGAGGAAGCTCGCCATCATCTCAGTCTGGTGGTAGTTCTCCCAGTCCATCACCACCTCCACCCCCCACTCCAAACAAATCTGGGACTTCTGGACACAGGCGTAATCGTTGGTGAGTGGTATATTGTGGGAATTCCCTCCTAGTGTGTTTTTGGAAGGTCATGGTTTGATTCAATGCCCAAAGACCAGATATTCTGACCACTCTTTTTGACCTTCTTTGGCCCCCGTTGGAAAGTGGTACTTTAAAATATCTCTCTCCATCATCATTCTGCCATTCAGTACATAACTTTAATAGCTGAGAAAGTGTTTTTAAATAAACTAATAAAGCATTATAGTCATTCATAATGTAGAAAGTACATTACAACAGTTCGCACATTTTACTCATGGATAATGAATCTCTCACTGTTGTCTAGATCTTGCACTAGCATCTAGTCTTCTCTTCTTTATCCTTCTGTATTCTTCTGTCACATTCTGTCTTCGTTTGGTCAGTTCTCTCCCTGACATAGGTTTTGGTTGAGCTGTATGGAGATCACATCCTTGAAGGGTGCTCCTTTTGCATCATCAATGTGAATGTCTATTTCTGTATCTGTTGCCTAGGAGACGTCTTCAGTAGTTCCTCTGTTGACATGATTATTGAGGCTGTTTTATGGTGATGGCGCTGTGTAGGAATGGACCATATATAGGTCAGGTTTTGCATGATCTCACACTGTGTGTGTGTATTGTTAGAAGAGTCTTTATCCAGACTGTTTGAACAGTCCGCTTGCAAGCCTTAGTGATGTGAGTCTGCTAGGATTTGTGCCTTGTAAACAGTGTGTGTTTGTGTATATATATATAAATAACTAAATCTGTATTAAATGTGAATGGGTTGTCAGAAACTTGAGAACACAGGAAATTTTATTTTATGTTTATGTATTTCAGCTCAGAATTATTGATTGCAAACATATTATTTTTGTGGGTAAAAATTGTCGTGAATATTACTCAAATTTGAAGTCTTCTTGCTGACTTTTCCAAAGCAGATAACATGATTTCTTCTTTATATGTTTTGGAATGTGTTTTGTCCACAGCTGTGGTAATTTATGATACATAATCTTAAAAAATAGATTTGTTATGAAATGTTTTCTCTGCAGCTGAATTTATCATTAGACAGGCTTGGCATTTCTAACATGTAGTGTGATATTGGAGCATGGCAATGGAAGGGTTAATATTTGAATATTTCCACAGGTTTTGGTGGGTTGAAAGCATCATATATGTAATGTTCGTTTGTGGCCCCAACATAAATTAGTTTGTGTGGTTCAGAGTTTGCAAGCTGTTGAGGCAAGACTTCTAGAAAGTTAATTTTCAAAAATCTAATTTAATTCCACCATTTCTTCCCTGTGTGTCATATAGCTTGTACAGTGATGTATAATATATGCATTCCTTTTCCTGCGCCCCGGCTGTTAGTGTAAGAGGATTGAAAGAGAATATATTTTCTCTTGAGAGTTAATGTTTAACATCTTCCTCATTAGGGACCGAGCTGATGAGGAAGTTAGTCGAGGTGACCATAGAGGGCGTCGTGGTCGTAGTACAGAACGGCAAGATCGGCACAGTAGAAGCAGGAGCCGGAGCCCACCACAGAGATCAAGACGTCAGAGGTATGTGTTTCTGTGTAGGAAGGATATAGTATATATACTCTTTCTGGATGAGGACATAAATGTATTTGCTGTGTTTCTGCATGAGAAGGATATACCATATTTACTGGTTTTCTGTGTGAGAATGTGCCACATTTATCTGCACTATTCTGACACCCTTACCTCAAGAGAAACAGATAACAATGGTAGATACTTTTCTGCCACATTACTACAGGATCATCAATGAAGAATGCCAGGATCATAAAAAACTATCACTCAAAAAATGTTAAAACATGTTGACATGATTCGAGTGTCAAATTGCAGAGAAATGTCTGAAGTTATTGTCTTACCTTAGTGTATTCCAGTATGTGCTCCATTTGTCACTTGGCAAATATTGAGATAGTATTCGTTCTAATGCCAAGTTCACTTAAATATATCTGGAGGTACTGTTGTGATTGCTGCTGTGATTCTGTCCTGTGGGTGCCTGAGATCCAGAATCTTTTCATCATACACAATGTTTTCAGTGTAGCCCCACAAGAGAAAGTCCATTGGGGTAAGCTCTGGGTTTTTGGGAGGCTGGAAGATTGCTTGGCCCTCCCATTCTAGGCCTTGCATAAAAGTTGTATCGATTGATCAACTTACAACAGCGTCT
>NW_019734966.1:436528-451787 GCF_002891405.2 Cryptotermes secundus | reverse complement strand
GCTGTCACACTGCACTCAGCCCAAAATTTAACATTTAAAACACTTTCCTTGTTATTATCAGCATCTACTTCATTGATATCTGTCTGGTTTGTAGATTATTTTACACACGTTAATTTTGACGTATCTGTAGTAGCACTATAAAATCTTTAGTTCTAATTTTAAAATCCTTTAAAAATTTTCTCAAAATTTTAAATTTAAAATTGTTAGGGTTACTCACCCTATGTCAAAAGTGCTGCAGCGGCTAGTTCTTGTTTCCACACTGTATAGGTGTTATCCTGTGTAGTCTTCCTGTGTGCGTGCCGCTGTTATTCTTTACTACGTGTGTTATACACCTGATGATGGCCGTCTGAGGCTGAAACATGTAGTGTAGCGGAACAAGATCAAGGACACAATATATTGTTTGCACTTGGGACGGAATTTGTATCATTATATCATTTATCGTATGGAGTGCAACAGGATGCTTAAATATAATATTGTAAACATTTTAAACAGCTTAACTATGAGGGTTTACACTTTAATAGTGGCAACACTGCTGTAGAGATGCCATGCAACAGAGCCAAATAATGTCACTTATACCACACATTAGTTACATACCTACCTTACCTCAGAGCAAATGGACTCTCCCTTCCCACATCACACGCATGCACAGTGACAAGGAGAACAGAGCCTCATATTAGCTGGCAGTCTAATGTAGTGTTGTCGCGATGTTTTCGAGACAGGAACATGGGAGTATGATTAAGATTGAATGTGCCAGAGGCCGTACAGCAAAGCAGTGTCATCAAGGTCTTCAAGAGGCTTGCGAGGAATCTCCATTGCCTTACAGAACAGTGGCAAGGTGGGTAAGAGCCTTCAGCGAGGGACACCAAAGTGTGGCAGAAGTGCGTTGACCAGGTCATCCTAGTGTCAGTGAAGAAGTGTATGCTCTTTCTGCGTTACTGGAGAGTGATTGACGCTATACGATTTGTGAGCTGACCTGAGAGACAGGATTAGCGCATATGGCTGTGCTTCACATTCTGAAGGAACGCCTGGGCATGAGAAAAATTGCATCATGATGGGCTCCACATGATTTGACGGAAATGCAGAAATGGCTATGATACGATGCTGCTCGTAACCACTTGGAGCACTATGAGTGCGAAGGAGGGGCTTTCTTATGCCATATCATTACACAGGATGAAACATGGGCCAAATTGTATGAGCCACAGATGAAATGCCAATCGAACGAATGGCGTCATTATAGGTCACCACGAAAATCAAGAGTTCGCCATAACCCGAGCAATGTGAAAGTTATGGTGATTCTCGTGTATGACTGTGATGGTGTTATCCTAATGCATACCATTCCTTGACAGCAGACCGTCAATGTGCAGTATTACTGTTCATTTTTGGAACACAACCTGCGACCAGCTTTGAGAAAGAAGCGGCGACACTTTCTGCAGACCCCACTCATCATTTTGCAGGACAGTGTTCAGCCGCATGCAGCGCAAGCTGTGGCTGATTTGTTCGATCGATGGGGGTGGGAAGTGCTGTACCATACACCATACTCCTCAGACTTAAGCCCTTGTGACTTTGACTTGATTCCTAAGATGAAGGAACCACTTCGTGGCATTTGCTTCAGAACTGTTCCAGAGATTCTTCAGGCAGTAGACTGCTCCATTCGAACTGTCAACACAACAGGCGCTGCTAAATGTATCCTGTGACTTCCACATCACTGGCAACGGGTTGTACACAATGCTGGTGACTATATTGAAGGGCAGTAAAACTTTGAAACATGCATCTATTTGGTATCAGTTGTAAATAAATAGTTGCCACTATTAAAGTTCCAACCCTCGTAGTTTCATGGGTATCCCAAACTCTATCATAATATTATAAAATACTTCCCTCCTACAAGAATCATAGGCTTTCTTGAAGTGTATGAATAGCTGATGTACTGTCTCATTGTACTCCCATTTTTTTTCCAATATCTGACAAATGCAAAAGATCTGATCTGTAGTTGACCTGTTACATTGAAACCAAAACTGATTATCACCAATAATTTAATCTGTGTGTGTGGACTTAACCTTGAGAGAAGAATATTGGGTACAGTTTTGTTTGAAGTTGATAGCAGTGATATCCCCCGATAATTGCTATAGTCAGTTTTATCACCACCCTTGTGGACTGGTACAGTAATAGACTCCTTCCACTGATCAGGCAATTTTTCCTTATGCCATATAGAAGTAATTAGCTTATGGATCTTAGAATGTAATATTTCCCCTCCTGCTGGAATTTGATCACTACCTATTGATTTATACCATTTCAATTTTGCAGTAGCACTTTCAACCTCAAAAGGGCTAGGTTCAGGCACTGACAGCTCTGCTGTATGGATTTCTGTCTGCCTAACGTCAGTGACCTTATGTACATTCAGTAACAGAGAAGTAGTTCCTCCACCTATTCAAAATGTTGTGGGAATCTGCAAGCACACTGTTCTCATCCTTCACTAAGTTACTTCTAGGCTGGTAACCCCTCGTGAAGTCATTTATTCTTCTATGTAGGTCTCTAATGTTTTTAGTCTTACTGTTCATTGCAAGCTCATCAATTTTGTCTTTCAGATATTTCCTCTTTTTTTCTTGAAATGCCTTTTGGTTTCACGTCTTATATTTTTCAGATTATCCCCCATTTAGCTCACTTGGATCCTGTAACCATTGCAGTTTGGCTTGTTTTCTTTTGTTTAATAATTCTGAGCATCATTCATCAAACCATGGCTTATGCTTCTTCAGTTCATAATAACCTAGACTCTCTTTGGCAGACATTTTCATATTCTCTCTAATAGTTTCCCAAGCTTTATTAACATCCACCTCAGTTTCCAAGTTTTCAAAAGCTATGAACCTATTTGAGATTTCAACACAATACTGCTCTTTGCCCTCTACCTTGTTTAATTTCTTGAGACTGAACCTCTCCATATGAACTGTGTGTGTTGTTTGTTTGCTCACTGCCAGTCTTTCACTAACCTTTGCCACCACCAGGTACTGGTCAGTATCACAATCTGTTGCCCCGAATGATTGGACATCAAGTATACTTGAGTGCTGTCTCCTGTCTATCAAAATATGGTCTATTTGATTGTGTATCTTCCCATCAGGAGATGTCCAAGTAAATTTATGGATGTTATGATGCTGGAACATTGTACTTTTGACAGTAAGATTTTTTGATGTGGCAAAGTTTACTCTTCTAACTCCATTATTGTTATAATTTCATGCAAACTCTCATTCCCAGTCGTTGGTTTGAAAATGTCTTCCCTCCCTACTTTGACATTGAAATCTAATAAAATTTTCATAGGGTACTTCGGGAATTTATCAAATACATGTTCTAGTTCTTCATAGAACTTGTCCTTTATGTCATCAATTTTATCTTCTGTTGGGGCATGAACATTCATAATGATGATATCACACCAGCGACCTTTAATATTATATGTGATCTCCTATCACTAACAAACTCTACTCTCTTAACCGCTGATACAATTCTCTTATGTATGAAAAAACCTGTACCTAATTCATGATTTTCATTCCCCTTTCCGTAGAAAAATGTATATTCACCTGAAGGTTTGATGCCACCTCCGTCCCATCTGACCTGTACTCCTGCTAAATCTAATTTATATTTTAAGTTTTCTTCTGCCACTGCCCAGAGCACACCTGCCCTATACATAACACCTGGCATTCCACATACTGAATCTCATGTCCATTTTCTTTAGTCTAGGTCATTTATCCAGAGGATCCGTCCAGGTCCGAGGCTTTATGTTCATTTTCGTAACGTGATTATTTTTTACGGTGAGGAGTTGTAATCCCCACGCCCAATCCCCAAGCTATAGGACCACCCTTTGTCTGCTGTCCGTGACTGCTTATTCAGTATATTCACAGTTTCCCCCCAAACCTGGAGGGTGTCTCCTCCATCCGCAACCTGAGGCTGCACCATGCCATGGTGACAAGGGACCCACCTTACATGGGTTTTTGAATGATAGGTTTTTATAATCCTGTCACTCTGTATATATAATATATACATGTTGCAATTCAAAAGTTCCCGAAATATATTAATAAAAACTATTACATCTTACCTAGATCTTATTCTGCACCATCACCTTCAAAGTAGTCCCCTTGGGAGCGCATACACCGATCCCAGTGTTTCTGCCACTTTTCAAATGCATCCTGGAAGTCTTTCTTTGTTAGGGTGTTTAGTACCGTCTGCGTTTCTGCTTGAATTTCCTCAGCTGTATCAAATCTTCGCCCCTTCAACTTGATTTTCATCTTGGGAAAGAGAAAGAAGTCACATGGAGCTAAGTCTGGCGAGTACGGTGGGTGGGGAACAACTGCCATCTTGTTTTTAGCCAAAAATTCCTGCACAGTGTAAGCCGTATGCAGTCGTGCGTTGTCATGGTGGAGTACCCAGTCGTTTGTGTGCCACTTCTCTGGACCTTTTCTCCTCATGTTCTCCCTCAATCACCTTAGAACATCACGACAGAACACTTTTTTCACTCTCTGACCAGGAGGGATGATGTCCTTATGAACAATCCCGTCAATATCAAAAAAACAGATAAACATGGACTTAATGTTGCTCTTGACTTGTCAAGCTTTTTTTGGCCGAGGTTAAGAAGGGCTCTTCCATTGCTACGATTGCTGCTTGCTTTCAGGGTCGTAGCCATAAACCCAACTTTCATCACCAGTGACAACCTTCAAAAGAAAGTTTGGATCCTCTTGAAGCTGTTGCTGAAGTTCCCTGCAGACTTCCAAGCGATGCTGCTTCTGTTCATTTTGCAGCAGTCATGGCACAAACTTCGCCGCAATCCTCCTTATGTTCAGTTCCTCTGACAGAATTTGTTGACATGTACCATAACTTAGTCCCAAGGTGTTACAGAGGTCTTGGATGGTCAGTCTATGATCTTGCAGAATCAGATCCCTAACTTTTGCGACATTTTCTGGTGTGCCAGTTGACAGCCGTCCTGAACAACTGTCACCATCAGTCAATGTTCAGCCATTTTTGAAACGCTCATACCAGTCATAAGTTTGTGTCTGGCCTAAACTGTTTTCACAAAAGCTTGCTTCAACATTTGGTGTGTTTCTGCAGCGCTTTTCCCAAGTTTGAAACAAAACTTTATACAGACACGCTGCTCTCAGGACAGCCATCGCAAAACCTCAAACTCACAGAAACACAATAGTGGAAATACGGTCACCAACAATAAACCCAACCACTCAACTCGATGCCGCTTGCACACTGATTCAAGAAGGATGTGTGAGGAGACACCTAGCGGTATTTCGATGAACTCATAACCATTCGCGCGCAAAATTCAAATTTTGGAAACTTTAGGATTGCCCCACGTATATATATATTCACCTAAATATGGAGTTTTAGCAGAAATACCTGACTGAGTAATATATTATGTAACTCAAGCATATATGAAAAATTGTATATTCTTATTGTGGACATTAGGCCTGAGTTGTGTATTTGTGGCTTCCCATTAATGTGATTAGTTTCAACTGTGTCTGACTTGGGCACTATGAAACGATTCCATTAAATTAATTCTGTTACTGCAGGTGAGGAACATGTGGCTGTAACTGGACCCAACACAAAGTGGAATGGATGATCCTAATAATAATTTGGTCCATAATCTCATTACAATGGCTGTTGAAAAATGTGCAGTTTGAACCTGAATGATGGTTCGAAAATTCTCAGAAATGTAACACAAATGGGAAATGTACTAAAATATCAACTGTGAAACTGAGGTGCTGCAACTTATAGATAAATATAGCACAGTGTGACCTCAGTATAATGGAAATGTATACGATTTATAAAAATGTTCATATAAAGAATAACTTGTAGTGCCTGAAAATGGTTGAAGTCCATAATCTTTTGAGATTTAAAATGAATGCAGGGATGAGATTATTTATTATTTTTTGTGTGTTTGCAGTGAGTACTTGTGAAAGTACCCAAATTACCTTATCTGTTTGTCCGTCTCTCTGTGTGTGACATTGGTACTGAGGAGTTTTACTAAAAGTGATTTCTTCATTCACCTCGTGCAGAAATCATGTGAACTTGCTAAATATTTATCAGAACAAAAGCTATGGGTAGAAATAAAAGGGAGATCAGCTGGCAAGAACAGGATCTGAACCAGCTTGCAGCATCTCAGTAGGAGAGTATTGCTAGGAATGAAACCACAGATCAGCTGGCAAGAACAGGATCTGAACAGCTGTTCATATGACCTGAACCAGCTTGCGGCATCTCAGTAGGAGGGTATTGCAGGGAATTAAACCACAGATCAGATGGCAAGAGCAGGATCTGAACAGCCATTCACAGGATCTGAGTCAGCTTGCGGCATCTCAGTAGGAGAGTATTGCAGTGAATGAAACCGCAGATCACCTGGCAAGAACAGGATCTGAACATCTGAACCAGCTTGCAGCATCTCAGTAGGAGGGTATTGCAGGGATTTAAACCACAGATCAGATGGTAAGAACAGGATCTGAACAGCTTGCGGCATCTCAGTAGGAGAGGATTGCGGGGAATGATACTGCAGATCAGCCGGCAAGAACAGGATCTGAACACCTGAACCAGCTAGTGGCATCTCAATTGGAGTTGCCAAGAAAGTGATCAGGGACTGGACTAACAGAAATCACAAAAAACACTGGGAATCCACAACTGGACTCAAACAGGCAAAAGGATTTATGTCAGGACCCTCTACCAAAAGAACGAGGGACCGTTAAAATTAAACAAGGAACAATTAAGATGGGTGGTAGGATTACTTACTGGGCACTGGCACCTAAAAGGACACCTTTCCAAACTGGGGCTGACAGAGGATCCAACTTGTGAAAGGTGCCTACAAGAAGATGAATCAGCCACGCACATCTTATGTGATGGTGAGGCCATAGCTTACTTAACATTTTGCCACCTGGGTCAGTTCTTCATGGAACCAAGTGACTTTTATGATGCCCCCATAAATAATGTCCTACATTTCATTCCAAGTGTAGGATTAATAAAGGGTTAATCCAAAAGGGAAGCACAATAGATCATTGAAGGTCACAGTGGGAGGGCCAGTTTTATGGCTCACCCCCCATACTCATACTCATATGGGTAGAAATGAAACATGCTCAATGTCCACTGCACTTTCCCCATATGTTACTGTTTTTTTTAAGGTAACTAAACTAACTTTATGGAGCTGAGTGCATCTTGTGAAGCCGCCAATTGTACAGCTACTCAAGATTTTTTTAAGGTAATGGTATCTGCAGGCAATAAGACATTGGATGTGCCTGAAGAGTTAACATCATGTGAACAATCCTAAGTTGCTTCAAATGCTTATAATTTAAACAGGAAATAAACCATGAATAATTCAGCATCTTTTGACATCTTCATTATAATCTGAACTGCAAAAAGTCAAAGATTTTCTCACACTTATACATATACATTTGCAACTATAGATTGGTGTTTTTCCATTGTGAATTTGAATGGCTCTGCACGCTAAGCACTTCTGTCTCAGATAAAGTGAAAGTGCAGGGTATGGTTTGGTTGGATAGAAATCTTTTGTTAAGATGAAAGTGTCCTCTTTTTATGTGACATGTTTCCATATATGTAATATTAACTTATTGATGGTGGCAGTGGTTTTTCTCATTATAATGTTCTTGTTATAAGCCATTCTCCTTATATTGCGAGTCCACTGTATTAAGTTTGAATTTACTGGTAGTGGTTTGTTGTTTCAGACCTCTTGTCGACTACTGAGGGATGGTACTACATTTTGTTTCTTCGTGAATATGCCAGTGTTGGTGAATAAGGAAAATTGAGTGATGTGAAGTCTACATTATGCATTATTTCCTAATGTTTGTTTCAGTGTTCTTAGCAAATCCAGCATAGAAACATTTCTTTTGACTGTACATGTTTGTGTATTTAGCTTGCAAATTAAGTTCAATTTAGAAATAAAAATGGAAGAACCTTTTTCATTCCCTAAATTAAAGCTTACAGCTCCTGCCTTTTGTTAATGTACCTAATTATCTTGAAAGGCAGCAGTGATAAGCAGGCATTTATATAGATTGAAGGGCTCTGACTTCAGAAGTAGAAGTATGTACTATAATGGCAAAAGTGCTGACAAATGGATCGTGCTTGTTACATCAGTTGTTTCGTTCACTGAAATCTGGCTGCTGCTGTTAAAAGCTGCATAACTTGTTACCTTATATCTAAATAGACAAGGTGCAACAATTTAATTCCTGGAATAACCCTGTGAAAACAAAATTGGCTTACCTCTGCATTATTGGCTGCTGTCCCCTTTGAAATACTCTCCTTGTGAAGCTATGCACTTTGTGAGATGATGGTGCCACTGCTGGATACAGTCTTGAAAATCATTTTCAAGAATAGCTCACAGTAAAGTCATGTTGTGTTGGATGTCAGGAATGTCAGCAAATCTTTGCCCCTTCAGGGCATTTTTTAATTATGGAAAGAGCCAAAAATCTCAGGGGGCCAAGTCAGGTGAATAAGGTGGATAGTCCATTTTTGTAATGGATTTCTTAGCCAGGACCTCACAAATTCTTAACACATCATGTGCAGGGGCATTGTCATGGTAGAGAACCCACTTGTCAGGACAGAGTTCAGGTCTTTTCCTCTGAACAGATCCCCATAACCTTGTCAGCACTTCCAAATAACACTGTTGATTTAGTGTTTGTCCTTGTGCATTGAATTATTGGATTGATAGCAGACCATCCTCTTGTGATCAAAGAAACACACATGCATGATCTTGAACTGTGAGTGAGACATGCATGCTTTTTTCGGCCAAGGTGAATTCTGTGTTTTCCACTGCATGCTCTGGCGTTTTGTTTCCAGGTAATATTGAAAACATATTTCATCAACAGTAATGACCATATCAAACATCCCTGCATTGTGTAAAAGATCAGATGACATGTGAAGCTGATGTTTCTGGTCATCTGTCAAGATTTGAGGCACCATCCTTGCAGAAATTTTTCTCATCCCCAAATCCTACATAATAATCAGTTGCATTGTTTCCCCATTCATATTAAGTTCTTCTGATATTAGTCTCATACCTAATCTTCGATCTGAGCCCACCAAGGTTCGTACTCTGTCCACATTTGCATCCGTCCCTTGTTTTTTTAGCTGCCCACTTCTTGGGTCATCTTGCACATCTCACCCTTCCTTCAACTTCCTTTGTCATTCAGAGACACTTGATTTCTTCATAGTGTATTCACCGTAAACCACTATTCATTGGGCTAGAGTTTCAGTAGCACCTTTACCAATCTTCACACAAAACTGGATGTTTGTCCACTGCTCCAGGTTCTTGTTATTCATTTTTCCACCAACAGTATACCATGGACATATACTACTTCCTCTTCTGCTTGGAAACAGATGACTCATTTGGTCTGTGGCTCATGTAAATGCAAGTTGGAACATGTATAAATGTGCTTGGGTAAGTGAGTTTGCCTGACTCAACACCCCAGTGACATGCTGTGGCCATTCCAAGAATTAAATTGTCACACCTTGTACACAACCAATGTGCAATTTGGAGCCTGCTTCTACAAAGGTAAAGGTAAAATGATCACTGTAACAGGCCATGGAGGCCCATAGGGTTTTGAGATGTTAAGGCCACCACATTTTCTAGACATTTGGCTCACAAATGGTGGTGAGGCTGCCAGCCTTATGTGCTGGCCGCTTTTTACCCCAAGGAAGATTCCTGGTACTCATTTGTGATAGAGGCTGAGTCGACTCCAGTGCCATAGTGTGTCTGGAAGGATGAGGTTAATTGAAAAATCTAGTGACATGAGGATTTGAACCCATGACCTCCCAGCTTGTAGCATGGTACCTCAATCAGATTACTGTGTAAGAAAGTGTTTGAATTTGTCAAATTGAAATTATAGTACACTGGAATTCCCATTGAAGGTTTTTTCTCATTTATTGTCCTGTTTCAATTATTTGAAGTTGATAAACTCTATTATTAAATTACCTTTATTTAAAATTTTCCTTCATTTAGTGTTCGAATCCATTGGTTTGTTTCACTGTGTTAAGCTATTTCATGAACATAATACAATGTAAACTTATTTGGTTTTACATAATATGTATTTCCAGTTGTCCCTTAACTTCAGTGCTTGTGGGGTAATGTCAACAGGAATGACTTGGTTCTGTTTGCATTCTCCCGTTAACACTTGTATAGAAGTCATTGTAACAGTGTGTTGATATTGTCAGTGCAACTGCTATATCATCTGTATTCTGATAGCTTTTAGACTCGTTTTTCTTCTGAATGGGTTAGAGGACTGTGCAGAGCAGACTCATTTTGAGTATATCCTTCCAACTACACTGTGGTCCTCCAAGCAGTACTTCCTCTTCAGGTTTACCAACTAAAATTTTGAATGTCTTTCTCGCCTCCCTCATAAATGCCTCTGATCTCATCCTGAGTGACTGTACAACAAAAGTCAAATGCTGTGTAGTTCAGAGAAAGCCCAATATTTCAGAGAAACATGTCGCCTCCATTTTCTGGCTTGAAGAGTAAGCCAAGCAAGAAACCAGCAGAAGCAGGTGGCTAGCTCTGTTGGTTTCTTGCTTGGCTTAATCCCAGATTCTGAAGATAGAGGTAACATGTTTATCTGAATAGCATACTGAACCAGTCAAATTGGTGACCTCCACTTGACGCAGCGGAACATAAGTGCTACATTGTCTGGAGAGACCCTGAGAGAGTCGGCAGGGAGGTGTTCTCTCCCTCTGCTGTGGAGCCTGATCATAAATGATCTTTGGGAGCTCAACAGTAAAGGTCATTTCACAGTAGGATATGCTGCTGATATAGCAATCCTAATCAATGGGAAACTCCCTTACACTATGTCAGAGGTCTTACAAACAGCCCTGCACACACTTCAACAGTGGTGCAAAAGAACAAAGTTGTGTATCAGTCCAAACAAGATGGTAATTATACCCTTCACTAGGAAGAGGGATATCAAGGGGCTTAAGGAACCAGTCCTCTTCAGTCAAGCAATCCGGCTATTCAGTGAACTCAAGTACCTTGAAATAACATTAGGCAAGGGACTGACATGGAAAAAAACAGCTGGTCAAGGCTATTAACAAGGCCTATAAGGCCTTCTGGACATGCTGAGGCACGTTTGGAAAAACCTGGGACTGAAACCAAAGGTGGTGTATTGGATATACACTGCTGTAGTAAGACCCATAATTACCTATGCTGCCACCATATGGTGGCCTAGAGTTAAACTTAAAACAAGTCAGGCTGAACTAAGCAAATTGCAAAGGATGACCTCTTGGGAATTATGGGAGCAATGAGAATAGCTGCAATGGAAATCCTACTAGGACTTCCCCCACTGCATCTGCAGATGGAAGCAGAGGTCAAGTTAAGAAATTACAGATTACATTGCAATGATCATTGGAGACCTAAATCTGAAGGTTTTGGACATGCATACATGATTCAGGACATGAAAAAGGAACCCATCCTACAGATGGGATCTGATAAAATCATCGAAACATGTTATAATGTTATATTTTAGCGTCCTGTTGCACTGATTTAAGTCCATGATTTATTTAATCCGTCTTGCAGTGCATACACTCATTTATCTCCTTCTCTCCCTCGCACTACATGTTTCGGCATAATAATGCCATCTTCAGGTGCTTACNGTGAATGGAAAGAGGGGTTTCAACCTGATAGAAAGGGGGGGACTAATCTGGTATACAGATGGTTCCAACATAAAGGCACTGGAGGTGGAGTGTATTGTGATGGAACAGGGTGGAAATGTAGTTTCAGCCTTGGTCAGTATAAAACAGTATTCCTGGTAGAAGTGTATGCCATTAAGGCATGCGCAGTTAAGAATTTAGATAGAAACTACAAAAATAGGACTATCTATATTGTATCAGATAGTCAAGTTTCAATCAAAGCACTTGATACATACCAAATCACTTCAAAATTGGTTTGGGGTTGCCACCAATCCCTCACACAACTGGCCAGACATAACAGAGTTCAGCTGATATGGGTGCCAGGCCATGAGGGTATTGCTGGGAATGAAATCGCAGATCAGCTGGCAAGAAAAGGATCTGAACAACCGTTCATAGGACCTGAACCAGCTTGCAGCATCTCAATTGGAGTTGCCAAGAAAGTGATCAGGGACTGGACTAACAGAAATCACAAAAGAACAAGGGACTTGTTAAATTAAACAGAGATCAATTAAGATGGGTGGTAGGATTATTTACTGGACACTGCCACCTAAAAGGGCACCTTTTCAAACTTTGACTTAGAGATGACTCAACTTGTGAAAGGTGCCTACAAGAAGATGAATCAGGCACACACGTCTTATGTGGTTGTGATGCTATAGCTTATCTAAGATATTGCCACCACGGTCAGTTCTTCATGGAACCAAGTGACTTTTGTGACACCCCCATAAATAAAGTCCCACATGTCATTCGAAGTGTAGGATTAATAAAGGGTTAACCCAAAGGGGAAGCACAATAGATCATTGAAGGTCGCAGTGTGAGGGCCGGTTTTTATGGCTCACCCCTCGTACTCATACTCAAACTTAAATGATGAAAAAATCCAAGTTTGTGAAGAACTAATCTGGAAGTACAGAAACGTCTGCAACAGCAGTGATTCTGGACAGGGCAACAGAGTACCATAGCACTGATGCTGGAGAGGCTCGACTTATTGGACAACACCAGAGGAGGCTCCCCTCTAGTGAAACGGGCAGAAGTGAGCAAGATGCTCGAGGAAATGCGGCGACGTCAGATTATTGAAGAGTCAGTCAGCCTCTGGTCATCTCCCATCCAGAAGAAAAACAGGAATCTCTGCTTCTGTGTAGACTACAGGAAAGTGAATGATGATATGAAGAAAAACTGTTTCGCAGCACCTAGGAGTGACAACATATTGGACATGGTTGCTGGAGTCAAATGGTTCTCAAACCTGGATCTGAAGATCGGTTATTGGCACAAATTTCTGACGGTGTAATAGGGACCTCCCTACATTATTTCTTCATAAGAACTACTCAAAGTTACCACCAGCTTCGTAGAGGGATCAGAGTCCCTGACATAAACTAATTTTCTGGTTGACAGCCATGTATCATGATGCATTTGATCTCATCACAGTCTCGTACTACAGCATAAACATTTTCTTTGATGCATGTCTATAACAAAAATGAAGAGGGATTGGATTAGGAGAAAATGGATGTTCAACCAATTACACATTTGGTATCAAAATAGGAGAGAATGATCCATATCTGTCAACATGTTTACATTTAATTTCTTTCCATACTATTACTGTCAAATCACCCCTAACCCTAATCTCTATGTCATCCCATACTTTCAGAAAAGTGCCCTACTGCCACTTTGTCCACCATAAATCCCACATGAAATTACTTTCGATCCAACCTGGGCCACTGCAATAGGAAGCCGGTGACTAACCACCTCACCTATAGCATGGGCTGTTCTGATACGTAAATTGTTATATAATCCTGATGATGAGAAGAAACAATACATGAAGAGCTTATGCCCCACACTTTGAATACCTGATGTCATTTCTGTTAGTTACACATGTGGCTGTCACTTTGCCAGTCGAATGTTTCCTGTGTCTGCCTTAATACACAGTCATATTGTATCTATATCGCTTAGGCCTAATACACATGCAATTCTAAGTTGAACGATTGTTGGCTGATAGTTTTCCACGATCATGGAAGCCCAACGACTGTCTTGGGATGTGTGCGCATACAATTTTGAGTTGTCTACAATTACGTCAATGATCAGTTGCAGCATGGGTGTATACAATAATATTAGTAAGTGCATTGTTGTTAAGATTCAGGAAAAAAGGAAGCGGGAATATTGGGTTCACCCTATTTATAGTGAACATCTGTTAAAAGGAAAATGTTACACATTCACCATGAACTGAGACAGTACCCATAAAAAATTTTTGATTATTGCAGAATGAGTGTTGATAGTTTTGATGAACTGTTGCCTCTTCTGAAACCTCATATATGTTGTACAAGAATACAGGATGGAGACTGGTTGTAACATTAAGGTAAGAGAATATGAGTACTTTTATTATTATAATAATCATCATTGTTGTTTAATTGACATAGACCTGCACTAATTATAGCCTTATACGGAGTGTTCCGTGATTGAGGAAACCTGACAGCAGCGTCGATCGGACAACAAATCTCACAGATTGCTGCTGTAACTGCCGATAGCGGAATGATCCATTAGCGCTTGATCAACGTGCACGCACTCTTAGAGCGGATGGAATGTTCCTCCGTGACTACTGTGCCGTTCCCAGTTATCGAGAGTGCAGTCATGTTGCTGATACCCTCACATCAGTTTCTGTACATGCACACATTGTAAGAATACTGTAAAAACAACACAAACTTATCGTGCTTTATAACAGG
This sequence comes from Cryptotermes secundus, assembly GCF_002891405.2. Lineage (NCBI taxonomy): Eukaryota > Metazoa > Arthropoda > Insecta > Blattodea > Kalotermitidae > Cryptotermes > Cryptotermes secundus. Next base: position 437,427 of record NW_019734966.1, on the reverse strand, counting down.
TGCTGAAAGTGACTCCTGCTTGCAAACATGCCTCGCATCGCATAGATAAATTATGCGACACTTTCTGAAGTTGGCCCATGGTAATTGAACCAATTAAACGTGTTATTTCATTCTGCATAGCATCAGTGGTGCGAGGATTATTCTTGTAGACTTTTCCCTTTAGGTTTCCCCAAAGATAAAAATCGCAAAAACTGAGATTTGGGGATCCCACAGTCCCCTGCTGATTATTCTGTCATCAAACACTTCCCGTATTGCGATCATGAATGCATTAGCCGTATGTGCTGTAGCATTGTCTTACTGAAAATACCCATATTGTCTTTCTTCGACAGTCAACTGATTGAAGAACGGATTCAGTATATCTTCAACGTAGCGGTCAGAGTTCACGGTTTCTTTCAAAAATAAGGGACCAATGATTCGTCGTGGACTTACAGCACATCACACACCCACGTTTTCATTATGTAATTGCACTTACAGTGGGGCACACAGTAGCGTAGTTGGTTGAGGCACTATGCTGCAAGCCGGAAGGTCGGGGGTTCAAGTCCCGATGAAGTCATTGGATATTTTCAATTTACCTAATTCACAGTTCGGAGCTAGTAGTCGTAGCATGCGGACGCATATTGCTTGTCTCTGGCACGGTGCGGAGTTAAAGTGGAAACGTACGGAACAGTGCCCCAATCGTTACAAAGTTCAAGCGTCATCAATCCAGTGATCTTCATTATTGTGTGTGATAAAACAAGGCTGATAAACCAACACATTCAATCCTAGTCATAGCATCGAGGAGTTAAACCAATTAAACTAACTCATAATGTAAGAACGACACTTACTCAACAGACCGCGCCCTAAGCGGTACAAAAAGTGTACTGGTGACAACAATGTGCAAATTCGAAGTAATCAAGTGA
>NW_019734966.1:413656-435639 GCF_002891405.2 Cryptotermes secundus | reverse complement strand
AAAAACTAATAGCGGAAAAAAGGACAGCCAGATCAAGATGGCAACGAACCCACACACCAGCTGATAAATGGGCTTACAACCACACAAGTCATAAATTAAAAAACAAGCTCAAAAAAGTCAGGAGCGAAGAATTTGAGCAATACATAACGAAACTAAGTAGAACAGACAATTCGATATGGAAACCAATCAAGAACTCAAAAAAACCTAAAACTCCAACACCACCAATAAGAAAAATACCAGTGAACCATGGGCAAAAAGTGACGCTGAGAAAGCTAAACATTTTGCAGAACACTTGGCTTCCGTATTCCAACCAACAGATACAGTAATCGACCAAGAAATAGAAAAAAGTCTATTAAACCCATCTATAACACATACAACCATCAAAGCATTCACACAAAAAGAAATAAATGATGAAATTAAGCTCCTAAATCCAAAAAAGTCGCCTGGATTTGATCTGGTAACGGCCAAAATGATGAAAGAATTGCCTAGAAAAGGGACAGTGATGCTAACCTAAATATACAACGCTATTCTACGACTAGGATACTGGCCAAGATGTCTCAAAAAGGCACAAATCATCATGATCGGTAAACCTGGAAAAGACCCGACAGATGTCTCCTCGTACAGACCCATCAGTTTACTTCCAGTAACGTCAAAACTACTTGAAAGACTGTTACTTCGCAGAATAAACGCAGATTTGCCTCCAAAAAACTGAATACCTGACCACCAGTTTGGGTTTCGCCAGAAACACTCCACCGTGCAACAAGTTCACAAGCCAATACAAGCCATAAACAAAACGTTCGAATCCAAGCAATACTGCAGTGGAGTATTCCTCGACATCAGACAGACTTTCAAGGTCTGGCACCGTGGACTTATCTACAAAATCAAACATGTATTTCCACCGGCTTACTTCAATCTTCTAAATCATACTTGAGTAGGAGAACCTTTCAAACCAAAGTAAATGAAGAGAAATCTGACTACTTTCCTATCGGTGCAGGAGTACCACAAGGCAGCNAATATGCCCAGCAGTCACAAGAAACAACATACAGGTACCGCAAAAGCAAACAGTAAAATATCTAGGCCTACACTTGGATGCTAAACTGTCATGGAAACATCATCTCGCAAAAAAGAAACAACAAATAAACATCAAGACAATGGAGCTACAGTGGTTACTGGGAAGAAATTCACGACTATCTACAGACAACAAACTTCTAATATATAAAACAATTATCAAACCAATCTGGACATATGGACTAGAATTATGGGGCTGATCAACCAAATCAAATGTTGCAATCACACAAAGATCTCAATCCAAGATACTCTGTCAAATTGTTAATACTCCCTGGTACGTAACAAATCATACACTACATACAGATGTACAGGTACCAACCGTACAGGAAGCAATACGCAAGAAAGCCACCACACATCATAACTCCATAGAAAACCACCCCAATCAGCTCATGGAACAACTCTTGGAACCAGTAAGCAACAACAGACTCAAAAAAACTGTGGCCAAGTGAACTACTCTTAAGTTAATGTATAGATACTAATTATAGATTATAGAGGTGATTTCGCTGGATATCAACCTGCTCATGCCACTAGTAATTAGTATATCTAATGAGTAATCAGCACTTTAGATTACAGAATTATGTAATATTCTGATTGCTACAATTTAAATAAATAAAAAAATTGATCTAATTCTTTCAGCCGCACTATGGCCCTGGGGTCGACTCAGCCTCTAACATAAATGAGTGCCAGGAATATTCTTGGGCGTAAAAGGCGGCCGTCGCGTAAGGCTCACAACCTTGTCGCCATCTATGAGCCGAATGCCTATAAAATGTCGGAACCTCAACATCTGACAACCCTATGGGCCTTCACTGTCTGTTACAGGGATACCTGTACTTTTTTACATAATTGCACTTGCAGTATAGCGTGAGGATTTTCATCGCTCCATATTCTTACATTTTGTGCATTAACATGACCACTAACGTGAAACCACGCTTCATCAGTCATGAACAGAAGCTGTAGATCAACGATTCCGTCATGCACATTTTGCAGCAACCAGCTGCAAAAACGGATTCTTGTTGCATAATCTGGTTGTTTTAGCTCATACACAACTGTTATTTTATACGGGCAAAATTTGATTAATTTTGTCGCTGTGAAAGCATATCCCAGTGAAACACCAGTTTTCTGTACCAAGCGTCTTTAACAATTTTCGAGGAATGATCTGCAGACGTGCCCCAATATCCCGAACCTTTTCTTCAGTCAGCACAATCCTCTTCCATTGCTTCTTTATGTCACACACTGAACCTGTGGCCCGCCACTTTTTCAGAAGCTTTGATACACATGACTTTGTGGGAACTGGAGAGTCAGGATATTTACAACGAAACTTATGGATACATTTTATTTTTTTCTCTTGCAAAAGTTTGGACAACATGCTGTTCAATAGTTAACTTCATTTCAGTATAAATGTCGACCGCCTATCGACACCTTTAACGCAGACTATTTTGTGACTTACTGCAGTGACAAGATCAGTGCACCTGACGGCGCACGTTTATCAGCGCTAATGAACTTAGCGAATAAAAATATCAATGACTGTCAAAGAAGTAAACGAACATATAATCAGATAGAACTTTTCGTTTAAATTTGATTTTGTTTTCACTCTACAAGCCTTTAAACATTACAGACACAGAACACTTCATTAGTGAAATTAGTCAAATCACGATTTTCAGTTGTATGTGTGCGCACTCCCATAACAGCTCATGTACCCCGGCGTCCTCAACAACGTCAACAACAGTTGAGTCGGCGAGCAGTTGAGGTAGAACTTAACTGGTTAGCGACTGTTGGGACAACTATCGTGATGTGTGCGCATTCCCATTAAACGTAGTGGTTCTCGCTGACGTGCACAACTATCGGCCATCAATCGCTCAACTTAAAATTGCATGCTCTTGCATGTGTGCGCTAGGCCTTACTTGGACAAAAATCGCAGTTCACAAAGTGTCCCACACATGCATGGTTGCCGCATGTAGTAATCATTTTGCAGCGCGGTGATCGGTGGGGTTGGTAGCAGTGGACAGTAACGGATGAGGTGAATGGGCATCAAATATCAGTGGTCGCAGCGGTCATTTTGCATTGAATTGTAATTTCCTGTAGACATTCCATTGTAATAGGATCCTTTTTATAATCATTTTCCTACATGGGAAACTGGCATGAGTGTTGCGGGTGGTGTTACTCGTTGTTACGCACTGTAACGATTTTTACCTCGTGGTCTTGTTTTGAGAAACGAACCAACGTAGGTTGAAGTATCACATTTGGCAGCATTAGTCCTTCCCACAGCATTGGAGAATCTGCTTACCCTCGTTACCGGTCTTAGTCCATCCTCCTTACATCAAAATTACACATTGGGAATTGCGACGTGGAGGGATCGACGGATTGACAGTCCACGATCTTTAATTATCCACATTTAAAAAAAGTTGCTTGGTATCCTAATACAACACCGTGTGTCGTGATGTAATCCATGTACAAAATCCGCTGTGGCATGGTAAATATATAACCATGCTCATTGCGTGTAATTTTTCGTTGTTTATTGGCTGTGATGTTGAGGTGCCAGCATCAGTTGATAAATTGTGGTGCAGAGATTTTTCCGAGTTCGGTTATCTCATTTACCTCATGGGTGTAAGGTCGGGAGAACAAAACGTATTAGTTGAACGAGAGACAGTGGATATCCGATTATGAGGCGTTCGGGCTGATTGTGGTTAGTGTTAACGACTGTAAATTCTTTAACCCCTTGTTACTTATGCAAGGAGCAGTTTATAATTGTTGCAGGACAAAATGGAAAGAAACAGAGAATATTGCAAAGGTAACCATGTTCCTCCAATTTAAGAAACCAGAATTAAAAGTTGGTTTGAACATAGGTATAAGAATAAATGCAAAATAATAATGCTTAATATTTGAAGATAAATGTTACTGTTTGTGTATAGTTCCAGAAGAAGAGCTGACTGCAGCTGAGCAGGAATTGAATGAAGTCGAGGCCCAGCTGTTAAATCTCAGTGACAGAAAACGACAACTTCTAGATCGAATAGGACAGCTGAAAGATGAAATTTTACTGAAAAAGAACCATCTGCTCACCAGCCGTGATTGGTCAAGTACTGGTATGCCTGTTATATTGAATAATTGAGCAGTATTATAATGTGATACCACAACTTTAGTTACTTTACATTAGGCGATTTTGCTCACTAGAAATTTGCCAGCCAGTGAGCTGGAGGGTAACAAGTAGTGTGTTACAGTGAAACAATCAAACCAGTATTACAATCACTGGCTAGAAACTTTGCACCTTATTGGCTAGCAGGTACATATGTTAACAGCCGTTTTACTTGATGGCTAGTGAAAGTTTTTAACTTCACCTTCCCATTTCTTAGCAGGGAAGCTAATCAGTTTGTTTGCTTGTTCATCTTATGGCAGGTTAGTTCCATAGCTGACAGTAAACTCACTGGCAGCGAGTGAGTAAAGTAACCTAGTGTAAATAAATCCTAAAGGGTTCTGATGATGGTGTATAACACTTGGAATTACTGGGTGTTTGGACTTCGTTCATCATCTGGTATTCTAGTGTAGTCCAATTCACACTTTACATACATGACATCTTGTCAACATAATTTTTCAAATATTGTGTCTGAGCATCCTGTTTGCATTAATTGATCACTCTGTATGTTCATTGTACCTTGCCAGTGTGCATTTTTAAAGAGTCCATTCTTAGCATTGTATAAGTGGCCACATTGTCATATTCAGAGGAAGTAACATATATATATTAATATATTTTTAACTGTGTGATACTGTAAATATAACCCTTGCACCCCTCTGATTGTAATAAATTAGCATGTGTTCTAGAACTATGGGTACAGTAGTTTCTGAGTTTTTATTTACTGAAATTTTAAGAAGATTTGTTTTATGGTGAGACTTATTTTTAGAAATTTTTCTTGTGGAACAGAATTTATTTTCAGTTTTATCATATATTAATTGTTATATTAAAATGTATGTATCCAAATGTTCAACCATGCTTGAATGCATAATTTTCAGATTTCCCATGGTCTAAGAAGGTGAAAGAAGTACTAAATTTGGTCTTCAAATTGAATGAATTTCGCCCGCTACAGCATGAAACAATTAATGCAGCTATGTCCAATGAAGATGTTATTCTCATAATGCCTACAGGAGGTGGAAAAAGTCTGTGCTATCAACTTCCAGCTCTTCTTAAATGTGGTAATATGAAAGTTGCCTGAAAGAACATAGTGTATTTACATGTACATCTTTGTATAAATATGACTTATTTCCATGTTAAAAAATTTAAATAAATTGTCTCATTATGTCAGTATGATGGTTAGAGTAGGCATCCCATTTTTAGAGGTATATGCTTGCTTCTTGTTACTTTGTGATGGCTTCTTGCCTACATAGTAGAAGAGAAGATTCTGAAAGTATGAGTAGTAGCCTGAAGTACTGGTAGTAGAAGCAGAGACAGTGAAAGCATTGCATGCTGGGAAATACTAATCACTGAACATATACTGTGAGGTTTACTGATGTCATGCAGGATTTTAATTGTTACACTGTGTGACTTGTGACTGACAATTTGTTATGGTGTGCATAATTTTACCTTCTAGCTTACACAGTATTTATAGAATGAGGGTGTATGAGAACAGGGTGTTGAGGAGAATCTTTGGACTGAAGAGAGATGAAGTGACAGGAGGTTGGAGAGGACTTCGTAATGAGGAGCTTCATAACTTGTACTCTTCTCTAAGTATAATTAGAATGATCAAGTCAAGGAGGAGAAGATGGGCAGGGCATGTAGCATGAACAAGGGAGAAGAGGAATGGATATAGAATATTTGTTGAAAACCAGAAAGAAAGAAAGAAAGAAAGAAAGAAACCACTAGGAAGACTAAGATGTAGGTGGGTGGATAGTACGTATTAAAATGAATCTTAGGATGGGATGGTATGGACTGGATTGATCTGGCTCAGGATAGTGACCAGTGGAGGGTTCTTGTGAACATGGTGATGAACCTCCGGGTTCCATAAAATGCTGGGAAGTTCTTGAGTAGCTGTACAATTGGCAGTTTCTCAAGAAGGGCTCAGCACCATGAGTGAGTGAGTGAGTGAGTGAGTGAGTGAGTGAGTGAGTGAGTGAGTGAGTGATTTATGAATTTATAAACTTTAGGGCTAGTGATGGTCTTTTGTAACTTAAGGAGTTATTTTTGTTTCTTGGTTATATGTTTTAAGATATGGGATTTTCAATGTTTACCAGGACCTCAAAATTAACCTCTGATTGTGCCTGAAGGCAGTTCTTAGGATTTTAGACAATACAGTTGACCAAGACTATTTCTTTAATGACCTTATTACTGTTCTGTAGTGCAGTCATCGAATGGTTTGTTAGCGGATATCAGTGTAAAATTTAATGAATGCTTAATACAGATCCATTCTGTCCTCAATAGGTGTCGCTTTGGTGGTATCCCCCTTGGTATCATTGATGGAGGATCAGCTGATGGCACTCAAAGCACTTGATGTGCCTGCAGCCATGCTTACTGCTACAAGCACAAAAGAAGAAGTTAAATCTATACAAGATGTAAGCAATACCTATTAATTTCAAAATGGGATAAACTTGGTTGTAATCTGAACCGTACTAATATCACTTAACTCTCTGGTGATGGAAAATGAAGTTTCTGTACAACTAATACAGAAGCCCAACATTGCACACATTCTTGGGTCATTCTCATCATCACAGCCTACTGGGGGTTCCTCATGATCCTTCCTAATTTGATCTTCTCATCATGAGTGTTACACATCACTGCTTTTCCAGGGAGTACTCATCCAACAGTTATGAATATCTCTCTTCTGTACTCTCATCCAAGTCATGTGTTGAACCCATTTCAATCTCTTGATTTCCCTCTTTACTTTTAAGTCATGAAGTGTCTCCTTATATGTTCAGAATTCTTCAGTGATTTGTCCCACTTATTCCTGAGCATTTTGTTTCAGATACTAATAATTCATGTTCTTCTGCCAATTACAATGTAATATCAGCAGCCAGACCCCCAAACAACAGTACTACGCTCAACTCTCGATTATCCGGGATAATGGTGGGGATTGAAATCACGATTAATCAAAAACCTGGTTAAGACAGATTTTATTAAAAGTAGTACTGTAATACTGTACCTTCATAATACTATAGGTCTACCTGTATTTAAATTTATTCAACCTCATTTTTATGTCATCTCATGGCCTATTTAACCTTTATCAGACTAATGTCACCATATGGCGTCATTTAAAGTACAGCTGAGTGGCCGTGCGTCACCATATGGGTACCCGCAATCCACGCGTGCGCATAGTGTTTTAAAATCTTATTTTAACGTAGAAATTCTTGTTCTACTTACACTATTTTTGGACACCAGCTTTATAAGTAGACTGTCTTCCCTCCTGCATCATCTAACTGAATGTTGCATGTCACTGAATGCAGAGTCCAACGTTGCAATTCATGCACTTTGTCCGTAATTAACTCTTGTTTTCCACGCGAAGCGCGCACACGCAATGTTAGTCTCGTATTAGCAGGAAGTAAGCCAGTGATGGCGAGTGGTGTCCTCTATTCATAACGCTTATAAAACATCGCAATTTCAACTATGCACCATGGTCCCTTTTCGCATTGAAGAATTCGAAATAGAGAAGCCGCGCGTAAATCACACCATTCAGAATGCGTTACAGTTTATTCTGAAGGGATGTGGACGCAAGTGGAATGAGGTGATATTCCAAGAACTGCCTCTGTCTGGATAGTCTGACATACGTGAATAAACAAACAGAGTTTCATACGGTCAATGTAGGATAAGAACTTGCCCACACTCGGGTATACAGGAAGCCTATGTGACCGGAGAATGTGCAGTACATAAACATCAAACATCCTCTCGTATTGCCAGATAAAAAACACAGACAGTGCGTCAGCACCATGCATTTATACTGCAGAAACTTTATGCATTTTTGTGGACAGACACTCAAAATTGGGGAATTTTTTTTTGGAATCAATGTAACAATTTTTACATATTCTAAAATCGGTAAATTACAGTATCTGATTCTATATACTTTCTAGATAAAAGTAGCGTTTATTTCGTTCGTTTATCACAAAAATTGTAGAAATAACAGCATTTTGAGTACCATGATTACAATTTTTATTACTCTACAATGACGGGCATTTAAATTAAATCCGTCCCGCGGCCACTACCGGAATTTAAATGGCCGTCCGATAAAGGTTAATACTTTTTTTACATTACACTGAAGTATGAATTAGTTATTTCAATCACAGTGTTCAACAACATCGAACACTTTTTACGAAAACGGAATAGGAAGTATGGTAAGGGAAGCAGGACGGATGGTTAGGTCTGCCCAAGAGACTGCTGAGTACACTAAGATACTCATTAGGTATATTGTTCTAGTACCAAAGAAGTTATATCTGTTAACCATTTGGTCCCAGAAGTGCCACTGCTGTGCCACAGTTTACAGTTTCTTCCATACTGTTGTATATTATTTTACAAATTGTTCAGACTGGCTATCATCATTGTGGATACACAGTTGGTATATCTCACCGACACTTGCTTGCAAGTCACATCTCTTACTGATGCACTGATGTTCTTGCAAATGCAGAAGAAACTCATACTATGGCTACAGTGACAGTCTTTTTTTTTGACGAGTTCTCAAATTTTTTCAACGTTTTCTTTGTTTTGTTGTGCTTCTTTACCCTGAACATTTGTCATTTTCAGCTGACGCTTAACCAGCCTTGAAATTTGAATGCCATTCAAGAACTGCTGTCCGGCTTAAAGAATGTTTTCTAAAAACCCCATGAAGCATTTCAAGGGTTTTGGTAGCAGATTTGTCAATATTCACACATAACTTGATGCAAACAGATTGCTTGATTTTGCCATCCTTCGCGCAAAAAACAAAAACAGTGGAAAAGCACTCGTGCAAGAATAATACATGTTCACAGCATATGCATTCATGTTGTTTTTAGTATCTGATATTGCATGGAGGAACACTCGTTTCCCCCAGAGTAAGTGAATGCCAGTTGTGATATTTGTAAAATGACAGTAAATATTGTTTTAAATATCTCCAATTCCATTCTGAATAACCAGAGTGGATTTTGACATAATAATTCAGCTACTGATCAGATTTTATGCATTTGCCAGATATTGGAGAAAAATTGGAGTACAGTGGGACAGTACATCAGCTATTTGTATACTTCAGGGAAGCGTGTGGTTGTTAAGAGGGAAATATTTGTACAGTATAATCATTGAGTTAGGTATACACGTGAAACTCGTTACACTAGTTAAAATTTCTTAAAATGAAACATACAGTAAAGTCATGTATATAAAATTTTGTTAGATATGATTCATTGTCATTTCTTTTAAACTTTGCCTTAGAGTATGCCACTAGGAAGTATTCATCACAGTATCTAATAGATCCTTTGAAAATATGACAAAATTAAAATATTTGATGACTACACTAACAGATACAACTGAAGAGCACAGTTTTATGGGCTGAATGCTGTGTGGTTCAGTAGAAATCCACCATTTTGTTTAAAAAAAATTGCTTGCCACCTGCTTATTTCTGGTCTCTTGCCTCTCTTGCTGTTCAACCCTGAAGACAGAGATATAGCTGTTTGAAACTTCAGTGAACTTCTACCAAATTACATAATGTTTCAATCCAGAAAGATGCAATCTTCCTAGTCATCGCTGCAAGGATGTCAAATTGAACAAATCAAAATTATGTACACAGAGAAATTAATAGTAGATTAAATCTGAGCAGTGTTTGCTGGTCTATTCAGAATCTTTGTCTGCATGTCTGCTGTCTGAATATGTAAAGATTAAAATATGCAGAATGGTAATTTTGCCCATTGTTTTGTGTGAGTGTGAAAGTATGTCTTTCACTTTAAGAGAAAAACATATGCTGTCTTAACTGTCTTAACATTCAACACATCCTTTTAAAACTTACGTAAAAATTTCTTATGTCACACAGTGCATCTTTTAAACCTTAGTTAGTTAGTTATATAGAGAGGGTGGGTTTCCCCATGCACCGCGACCAGTTTGATCTATTGTGCTTCCCTCTATGATATTCTACCAGTCTCTTTACCCTACCGATAAATGGTGCGTACCATCAGTCCTGCCGAGCAAGCGAGTTCGGCCACTTGCTTAGCGGTGTCTATAATGTTTCCCCCATCTATCAGAGGCCTTAGAGGCTATTGTTGGGCGGGAAACGTCCTGGAATTTGGCTTAGTGATCCCCTTTGGGGATATGAGGTTCTTTTACGTGCGTAAAGTTACGACACGGGACACACAGCTTAAAGTCCCTCCTGGAGGACTTGTTCCCTGAATTTTTCCGCCCTTAAAAATTCGATGACCTCCGCCAGGTATTTGAACCCGTGTACCACGAGTCATGAGGTGGGAATGTTACCTCTAGACTACGGAGGCCGCTATCTTTTAAACCTTACTCAAAAGTTTTCTGTACATTGCACTACATATTGTGACCAACATTGTTCATCATCAGGTGTTTAAAATTGTTGGTGAAAATTTCTGTGCTTCCATTTTGTGGTTCTCATGTTCGATGTGCGTGGCCGGTGCGTAAGGCTGACAACCTTACCGCCATCTTTGAGCCGATTGTCTAGATGGTGTGGGACCCTCAACGTCTCACAACCCTATGGGTCTTCATGGCCTGGTACAGGGATAACTTTACTTCTTTACTTTTTTACATGTTCGATGTATAGTCCCATCTACATGCCTGTGTATTCCGAAGTGCTGGGTGGGTGGCTGTTCCTGTTGGTTTCTTGTGTCTACACTACGAGTTTAGTATTGAGGATGTTTGGAAACGGTATTATGAAGAAGTTTTGTACCTGAGAAGGAGGAAGGACCATGAGGCTGGAATAAATTACATGCAGAGGAGCTTTGTGATATGTAGTCATTGGTAAACATTATTAGAATGATCAGATGGGAAGAGTAAGATGGACAGGCTATGTAGCATGTGTCTGAAATAAGAAAAATGACTGCAAAGTTTTAGTAGGAAACCCTGAAGAATCATGGTCACTTTGAAGACCACAGAATAGATGGGAGGATAATATTAAAATTCATTTTAAAGACAAGATTGGAGGGTGTGGATTCATCTGGCTCTGGAGGGCGTTCTGTAGCAAACTCTTGTGAATGCAGTAATGACCCTTTGGATCCCATTTCTTGCCTAGCCAAGCCACCATTAGCTTCTGAAGGACTCTGCTCCATGCAGTTATCTGACAGTTTCTTGAATACTGTTGCTTTTATAAAGTGATTAGAGACAGATCATTGTGATGCCTTAATGACACAGACTGGAGTTTGCAGGGAAACTTGACACACAAATGTAAACTTTGTGTGTATTATAAGATTTTTGTTACAGGCCATGTTGAACAAGAATGGAAAACTGAAGCTGCTTTATGTAACACCTGAGAAGCTGGCGAAAAGTAAGAGTTTCATGACAAAAGTGCAGAAAATGTACGGACTTGGCCGTCTGTCTCTCATTGCTATTGATGAGGTCCACTGTTGTTCCCAGTGGGGTCATGATTTTCGCCCAGGTTTGTAGTTTGTTATGTTTATTTGTGCACAGCTAGAGTTTGCTCACACCTAGGAATTGGGTGAAATCTGTGTTCTCTTTTAAACTTACAACAGTTAAGATCAGTGATGTTAACACAATTTTCTAAGTTTTAAGAAGGCAGTAAATTGAAAGTCACCCTAGCTCCATGTAGCAGAGTCCTTCTTGAGAAGCTCATAGTTAATCACCTAGTCAAGATATTACCTTCCTTTTCTGGCATTTTGAGGTTCTGTTGCATACTGACAAAATGCTACTTTTGTCCTATCCAGACTTAAAGGAAGCCAGCCCAAACCTTCACCCTATTTCTTTTAAGCCCTGTCTTAACCCTTCCAGTGTTACATATACAGAGTGTAAGTGAAAGGTGTGGATGAACTTTGGGCATGAGTTTTACATACCAAAAGAAGAAAAAATTTCCATATCATCATGTGTCTGCAAGCATTTAATTTGTGAGTTATAGTTGAAAGAATGCTCTTTTGTTCAATGAAGTGCTGAGCATTTCTTTGTTTCATCAGTGCTCTATACAGATGAGGTACATTGCCATAGAGACGGCATCATCAGTATTCACAGCCAACACCAGTGGGCACAATAATCTAATTTATACTCCTGCAGCAATTTTAGTTATTCCGAAACACAAGTGCCTTCAGTTCACCAGTTCTGTCATTTATGAGTGACATTCTGTATATGTTTCTGCTGGATTAGTATACTATGCTTAATATTAATATTAGGTATACAGGTATTACAAATTTGAGGTCCTCTTATTTAGAATCTCTTTATTTCATTCAGTGTTCCAATGTTTATCATTATGAACACAGAAACTTCTACACTGAGTTGCAGTACAATGTGTTCAGAATTTAATATTTAATGCGTCTCTAAATCAGATGTTTCTGGATTCATGCAGTATAACCTTGATATATCAAGAATTTGTAAATTTCATACAAATGCTAATTCTGACAGGTGCTTATGATGAGTCTTCTGGGTCATAATGCTGTGTAGTCTGTTAAAAGTCAATTGATGTTTCACAGGAACTTATCACCTCCACCTTCAGGGTTGAAGAATAAGCCAAGCATCAAACCAGTATGAAAGCAGGTAGTTTGCTGCCTCTAAAATATTTGTTGACTTTCGACAGACTACATGGTTTTATATCCCAGAAGATAGAATTCTTCATAACTGCCACTGTGAGAACCTCAAATCGTGCAGGTGCTTATTATGTCTAAAAATGTTGATATACATAATCATGGAGTCAGTCTCCTAAGTCTGAATAATGTATAACACAATATGACACAGATCCGAAGAAAGTAATGTGCACGTGGCAATATGTTTTAAACCGGTTTGCACGGGGATATAAAAGTAATAAGGAATAATTTACACATTAATTGAGGGTTTACTTACTTACGTACTCATGGAGCTGAGCCCTTCTGGAGGAGCCGCCAATTGTGCAGCTACTCAAGAATTTCCCAGCATTTTATAGAACCCAAAGTTCATTACCATGTTCACAAGAGCCCTCCACTGGTCCCTGTCCTGAGCCAGATCAATCCAATCCATACCATCCCATCCTATCTCTCTAAGATCCATTTTAATATTGTGCACCCACCTACGCCTTGGTCTTCCCAGTGGTCTCTTTCCTTCTGGCTTTCCCACCAATATCCTATATGCATTCCTCGTCTCCCCCATTCATGCTACATGCCCTGTCCACCTCATCCTCCTTGACTTGATCATTCTAATTATACCTGGAGAAGAGTAGAAGTTATGAAGCTCCTCGTTGTGCACTTTTCTCCAACCTCCTGTCACTTCATCCCTCTTCGGTCCAGATATTCTCCTCAACACCCTGTTCTCAAACACCCTTAGCCTGTGTTCCTCCCTTAATGTCAGAGACCAAGTTTCACACCAAACAGAACCACAGGCAAAATTATAGTTTTCTGTATTCAAATTTTTATGTTTTTGGACAGCAGACGAGAAGACAAAAGGTTCTGGACTGAATGGTAGTAAGCATTACCTGAGTTCAGTCGCCTCTTAATTTCCTCCTGAGTCAGGTTTCGATCTGTTAGTGTTGTTCCCAAATATCTGAACTGTGCCACATTTTCAAAAAATCTGTTTGCTGTCTTTATGTCATGATTTTGCCCTACATTTTGGTGACGAGACAGCAACATATACTTAGCACGTGGTAGCATAGTGGTTAAGGAAGATCGCGGGTTCAAATACCGACGAGGTCATTGGATTTTTTTCAGTTCACCTAATCCTTCCAGCCACACTAGTCCCTGGGGTTTACTCAGCCTCTAACAGAAATGAGTACCAGGAATTAATTTAATAATTTTCCTGGGGAGTAACGTGCAGGCAGCACGTAAGGCTGACAACCATCTTTGAGCCAATTGTCTAGATAACATAATTATTTTTTATGGTGAGGAGTTGTTAGCCCAACCACTCCTTGTCAGCTGTCCATGACAGCTTATTCAATATATTCACAGCTTCCCTCCCAAACTGGATGGCGTCTCCTCTATCTGCAACTTGAGGACGCACCATGCCTTGGTGACAAGGTGCCCTCCTAACATCGCATTGATTGAGGGTTATGATACATAATTTGCTGTGTATCTGCTGGCTGATTAAAGCATTGAAATCCAAATTGAGTGCCAGTGTTATACCAACACCATCAAATTTCAGAATGATAGGTTGAAGGTGTTTAAGAACACTGCTGACAAGAATGTTTTGACCCAACAGGAAAGGAGCCAAGAAATTTGCACAAGGAGGAGCTTCATTATTTTTACTCTTCACCATACAATTATTAATAATATTATAAAGTTATCTATAAAAATATCATAATCCAATACAGTTCAGCTGGAATCTGAATGTTGTACTACAGTGCGTACAATCAAGTGCGCGCCACGGCTGCAATTTGCCGTGAGTCATACCACCGCAGAACGGATGCAACTCCTCCTCGCGACTGCAGTGCTCCTACGCCGATGGTTGCATAATCGGAACCCGAGGTTGCATTAAACAGTCAGTCTTTGTCTTGCTGTGGAAGTGGAGTGGAATGTTTACAGCTGTCAACAGACGGTGGAAATGAAGTTCACTATTAAACAGCGTGTGTTTATTGTCGAAACTATTGCAAGGAAAAACATTTACAGAAAATTCGCACGTAGGTTTCGTCAGAAATATCCTGACTCGCCAGTTCCCACAAAGTCGTGTGTAAACAGGCTTCTGAAAAAGTGGCGGGCCACAGGTTCAGTGAGTGACAAGAAGAAGCAATCGAAGAGAACTGTGCNCTGAACTGCAGAGAGTGTCGCGTAATTTATTTGTGAGATGCGCGGCATGTTTGCAAGCAGAAGGAGGTCACTTTCAGCACCTGTTATAAACCACGGTAAGTTATCTTTTTACTGTATTCTTATAAATGTGTGCATGTAGAGCAACTGATGGACGGAGACTCGGCGACACCACTACACTCACGCTATCGGGGAACGGCACTGCAGTCGCGGGGAGGAGTTGCATCCGTTCTGCGGTGGTATGACTCACGGCAAATTGCAGCCGCGGCGCGCACTTGATTGTACGCACTGTAGTATTAACTTTACTACATATTCATAATCTGTACACACAGAACAGACCAACTTAATGAGGAATTGATACCCACACACCACCACAACCAACAAAACACCCACACTCAACCAAATGCAGTGGAGCTGAATCAGCAGTCTACCAAGACTTTACAGACTTAAAGATTTTAAATATAAAAATAACAATGCGTTCACATGTGGTACACTAAGATGACAGTCCATCAGTTTTAGCAAAAATGCTAAAAAAACCTGATGATGGTCGTGTGAGGCAGAAATGTATTGTGGTAAGATATATGAAAGATGAAAATAAATGTTGCATTTGAGACGATTGTGAAATGTATAAATGCAGTCTGGATGCTGATGTGCTGCTTGAATTATCTTTACAGACTACAAGTTCCTTGGTATATTAAAAGGAATGTTCCCTGATGTTCCCATTCTTGGACTCACTGCTACATCTACTTCCCGAATCACAGTAGATGTTCAGAAAATGTTGTGCATCCAGGGCTGTCTGGTACTCAGAGCATCCTTTAATAGACCAAATCTCTACTACGAGGTATGGAACATTCATAAAAAATGAGCGAGTTAACAGGTTATGTGATTTAGGCTAATTTCTTGTTGTAGCTATAGTTGCATGCAACATGTCAGTGAAATCCCAGTTTAATGGATCTCTGGGGGAATTTGTTTTTTCACTGAATTGATATTTGTACTAAATGAGGGTTATGCAAAATGACAGCAAGAAACTGTTTATCTTTTTATGACACCTATATGTAATTACAATATAATAAGGGGGTTGGAACCTTAATAGTGGCAACTATTTATTTACAACTGATACAAAATAGATGCATGTTTTGAAGTTTTATTGTCCTTCAGTGTAGTCACCAGCATTGCGTACAACCTGTTGCCAGTGATGTGGAAGTCGTAGGATACCTTTAGCAGCGCCTGTTGTGTTGATGGTTTGAATGGAGTGGTGTACTGCCTGAAGAATCTCTGGAACAGTTCTGAATCGAATGCCACAAAGTGGTTCCTTCATCTTAGGAATCAAGTCAAAATCACAAGGGCTTAAGTCTGAGGAGTATGGTGTATGGTACAGCACTTCCCAGCCCCACGATCGAACAAATCAGCCACAGCTTGTGCTGCATGCGGCTGAGCACTGTCCTGCAAAATGATGAGTGGGGTCTGCAGAAAGTGTCGCCGCTTCTTTCTCAAAGCTGGTCGCAGGTTGTGTTCCAAAAATGAACAGTAATACTGCACATTGACGGTCTGTTGTCAGGGAATGGTATGCATTAGGATAACACCATCACAGTTGTACACGAGAATCACCATAACTTTCACATTGCTTGGGTTCTGGTGAACTTTTGATTTTCATGGTGACCTATAATGATGCCATTCGTTTGATTGGTGTTTCATTTGTGGCTCATACAATTTGCCCCATGGCTCATCCAGTGTAATGATATGGCATAAGAAAGCCTCTCCTTCGCGCTCAGTGCTCCAAGTGGTTACGAGCAGCATCATATCATAGCCATTTCTGCATTTCCATCAAATCATGCGGAGCCCATCATGATGCAAGGCGTTCCTTCAGAATGTGAAGCACAGTTGTATGTGATAATCCTCTCTCTTGGGCCAGCTCACAAATCGTCTGGCATCGATCACTCTCCAGTAACGCGGAAAGCGCATACACTTCTTCTTCACCGACACTAGGATGACCTGGCCAATGCATGTCTGCCACATTTTGGCGTCCCTTGTTGAAGGCTTTTACCCCCCTTGGAACCCTCTTGAAGACCTTGATGACACTGTCATGCTGTATGGCCTCTGGCACATTCAATCTTTATCCAACGCCGTTTTTCCTGTTTCGAAAACGTGACAACACTACATTAGACCGCCAGCTAGCATGAGCCTCTTTTCTTCTCGTCACTGCGCATTCACATTATGTGGGAAGGGAGATTCCATTTGCTCTGGGGTAAGGTAGGTATGTAACTAATGTGTGGTATAAGCGACATTATTTGGTTCCGTTGCATGGCGTCTCTAGAGCAGTGTTGCCACTATTAAAGTTCCAACCCTCGTAATTAACTTACATAAGTAATGTTATATTTTAGCGTCCTGTTACACTGATTCATGTCCATGGTTAATTCTATCTTACAGTGTATACACTTCCACACTACATGTTTCAGCACTAGTGTGCCATCTTCAGGTGTCTTTATGCACGTTAAACTGTTGTACTGCATGCCACAATGTCTCCATTCTAAAATGACTAAAATCTGTATTTGTCATATATGTCGATGAATTCTAAATAATAAAACTTTTCAAGATTCATCCTACGTCGCACTCAAACACGCGATTATGCCAGTCCTCTTTTATGTGAGCATTTTTCCTCCATATGTTTGTGTATCGTGTTCTGTGTTGTGTTTTGCTCCTGTTGTAATAAGTTGTACATAAGTAATTCTGAGAATAAGACAAATTATTAACAGAAATAAAGGTGTATGATGCAAAATTTCACAGTCACTTCCGTGAAGAACTAGAAGAAGTGGTATTTAATTATGAAACATGTTACAGAAACTGTTTAGAGTGTCTGTCTATGAGTTGAATGTATATTTCAACATGGTATGTTATTGAAGTGATTACACCTTCAGGAATGTGGAGGTTATTTTGAATTTCATCTGCAGTGTCCAAAAATATTTGAGAATGAGTTTTTATCTCATTCAGAATTACTGGGTTTTTGGACTTCGTCCATCATCCGGAATTCTAGAAACTAGAAAACACAATGTTTCAGAAACTGGATCTGTTTCTATCCTTAGGTGAGGGAGGGAAGACACTTGCTCTGTTGGGTCCCTTAGAAAGAGCTAACTTCCAAGTCATTCAGACCGGATCTGGGTGTACCCAACTTCCTATCCAATGGGTACTGGGAGGGCTCTTTCCCCAGAGGTAAAGTGGCTGGTGCATGAACCTGACCACTCACCTCCAGCTAGTGTCAAAGTCAAGAAAATGTGGATCTATACATCCATTCCCCCATATGTCTTCATGGTGTAATGCTTAAGGACAACTTTACTGTTACTTTTTTACTATAGGAATTTTTCTCATGCAAATGGTAGATTCATGTAACTGGCACACACTATTTGCCATACATGCTGTATAATGGAGAATTTACTGTACATATTTTATAATTTTCAGAAATACAGTTAATACGTTAAAAAGTACACTGTAAGCAAACACACATATGTTTGATAATATAATAATTAACTTGAAGGTGCGAACAAAGGCCTCATCTCAAGAAGAATGTCTCCAAGCAGTAGAGGATCTGTTAAAGACCCGATACTGCAGTCAGTCGGGAATCATATACACCACTTCTATCAAAGACTGTGAGCAGCTGATGCATGGACTTAGGAACAGAAAACTTCGAGTGGGTTGTTACCACGCTAACCTAGAAGCCCCTCTGCGAAGTAAAGTCCATGCCAAATGGCTCAGTGGTGAATATCAGGTGAGATTATATTAGTGCTGGTTCATCCTGTTTCTTTTGTGTGTTGTATCATCGATGGAGAAAATGGATTGAGTTCTAGTGCAGATGTTGTTCTCTATTTGTAACATTTTTTGTGTGCTTTAAAGGAATCCAATTTGATTTTTGATGCTGGTGAATTTACAGTTCTTGGTATTATAATCAACTTTCTTCCACAGGCTGTGGTTGCTACCATTGCATTTGGTTTGGGCATTGATAAACCTGATGTTCGATTTGTGATTCATTATTCATTGTCAAAATCAATGGAAAACTTCTATCAGGTAATTTGAAAGCATAAAGTTATAAACACCTTACTTTATTTAAAGTGTAAGTTCACTACATAATTGACTGCTTTCAAACACTGTCTCTAAAACAAAGTATTTCTTTCAGTGAATGAAACGTCCACAAAGGTTATTTGCAGCTGATTTATGTAGATTGATTTACATTTCTGTAATGCTTCAGGTTAAAGTGACACACACCTAATTACATAGGTTATCAAAATGCAGTCTTGGAATAATAGGGTGTCCAGTTCAGGACAAGGCAGACAGCATCAATAAGCTACAGATAAACACCACTACACCTAAATTCTCACATTGGTAGATTTGCTTACAGCGTGTAGAGTAGCCACCACTGCGTTGTGTGTCACTTCTTGTGATTGACACATAAAAATTCTTGGAATGTTGAGTTCAAATTTGGCACTGTGAAAAGTTTGTATGGTCTCTGGAATTGCAGCACTGATTAACATGGTATAAACCAGAATATGGCTGATGGAAACATGAAAGACATTGCATGAGTTCTGGTTTAACATGAAGTTTTGAAAACATGTGCCAAGGTAAATAGAAGTAAACGTGTTGGTACAAAATAGAACCAGAATTGTTTAATTTGAGGTTCTTATGATGGCAGCTATGAAGAGTATGGTCTCCTGTGTTGTAATGTCATGTAATTCAGCAGTGAGACATTTCTCAGGAACATACTGTCCCTGTCTTCAGGGTTAAAGAACATGCCAGGCAAGAAATAACAAGCAGCAGGCTTGCTGCCTGCTTCTGTTCATCTCAAAAGTCTCTCTGTCTCCAAACTACGTAGTGTTATAACCTCAAGAAGACTATCCCCTTTAGAGACAGAAATCATTCTTATTATATGCTTCCTGCAGGAAAGTGGGCGTGCAGGTCGAGACAATAAGCGTGCTGAATGTATCCTGATGTATCGGTTGTCTGATGTGTTCAGAATCAGTTCCATGGTGTTCACCCAGCAGACTGGCTTGCAGAATTTGTACAGAATTGTTGAATACTGTTTGGATGCATCTAGGTATGTTGACTTTTGATGAACAGTGTATGTGTAATATTTTAAAAAAATTGTGTTCGGTCCACTACAGTTTTGTTCTGTTAACATGTATATGTTCAAATTTGACATCATCTTTATTTTTAACAGCTGTGTAGCTGACACAGTTTAGAGTTTATGCTGTTGGTATTTTTATTTGCTTTATTCTGAGTGCATATTTCTTGTCTGGCAGAGTCGTACATTTTGGAAGTTTGTGCCTTATAGCTTGTGTTGAATATGGAAATACTAATTCCTGGGCTGTAGATCTACCCAGGCTGATCACAGTGGCCACACAGTCTAAGGCACAGAATGTCTTCACCTGCTCAAACACTGGGATCATGTGTTCGAATCCTACTCAAGGCATGGAAGTTTGTTTGCTTTTTTTCTTTGTTTGTGTTGTCCTGTGTAGGTATAGTAGCCTTTTGGCGGGCTGATCCCTCATCCAGCGAGTTCTACTGATTGAGTTTAAGAAACTGAAGTGAAATGAAGTATTTCATGGATGCTGTATGTGGGAGCAACAGGAACGAAGATAGATAGATCTACCCGGACAAGATTATAAAAATTAAGACTGCATGGTACTGAGAAGAATTTGAATTGGGTGCAGAGGAAGCATGGTTTCTGTTATTTTGCACATGATTTATAGCAATCATTTTGAATGTTACTGCATAACTAAGGCACTTTTAAAATGTCAGTGATTCATTCTAAGGCAGATAATGTTAAGATTATCTGTAAAGCCAACGTACTTCACTAATATGAATTGGATAATAATAGTAATGGAGAATGTGCTGAAAAAGTAAAATACACCAAAATCATATGAGAAAACTTTGTGACCAAATTGTATTAACGTTTAAGGCAAAAAGACATTTTAAGGCATATTATCATACTTGAAGTTTCACTGTAGTGCAAGTGTGTTGCTGTCAGACAAACAGAGTAGATTTTCTTACAGTATAATATTAAAATGGGCCTTGAAAGAGGGCCAGTATCAGACTACTGTGAATGGGGTAATGAACCTGGTTCCATAAAAGTGTTCAATTTCTTGACTAACCATGCAACTGTTAGCTTCTCAAGGAAGACTGTGTCATGTAATTAATTTGAAATATTACCATATAGGTAATTCCCACTACTTTGTGTATTACCCAGTTAATAAAACTGTTTTCATTTTGAAAACTTTCTGCTTAATGAATAATAGCCTAGGGTTTCGGAGGAAATAGTAACCCTTTACCTAGTAATATGTGCTGTATTTGTGCTGCTTATCTGATAACCCTGTTCCTAGTTACTGATGCTCAGAGGATGCATGTGAACCCACTGTGTTAAACATAACATAGCATTTATATGCACCATGCTTTCCTTGTAGTCATAGCTGTATTGTGACTTCCCATATGCTTATATGCCCATTGATTTCATTGTAGATGCAGACGTGCTATCATAGCATCACATTTTGATGAAGCATGGGACAGCCAAGACTGTAATGCAATGTGTGATCACTGTTGCAAACCAAAGGAAAGAAAAGAGATGGTTGTTACTTCATTTTGTCAAGCACTTTATAAGTTAATCTCAAATGCTGCTGCAGTAGATACAAAATTGACAGGTAAGCTGGATGATATATTTTGTTTATTTGTTTGCTACAGGGTTGTTCTTAATAATTTTAAAATATATAATTCCTAGGCATTTGCAAGTCTCAGACTCTTGAGATTTAGTTGAGAAAAATCTTCGTCTGAATCCAGACATTTACTTTTCTCCGTAATTTTCTTATAAATGCCTTCTCTTTGTGCATTGGCATCAGGTGTCAACAGGCATAAGTATTATCATACTTGCCTGAATGGAATATTAGGTTTTCTTCCCATTCTAAGAGTTACAAAGCTACAGGATGTCATGAAATCAAATGGTGTGTGTGTTAATACAAATTTGAAACTTTTCAGAAACAGTACAACTTGACATAAAGGCAGGTCACCATGACATGAGGTGACCTGCAAGACATGTCAGAAGTTTGAGATACAGTGAAACCTTGCTTAAC
>NW_019734966.1:386196-412113 GCF_002891405.2 Cryptotermes secundus | reverse complement strand
AATCGTTGATGTAGACCGATTGTATGTGCGTGCTAGATCAGCCACGCTCACACTTCGTTCTCGCTTTTCAGTGATTTTACGTTTCATTTCTATGGTTATTTTTATTCTCTTATGGCTGTCTTTTTGCGGCTTTTTCTTCAGGTATATTTTTGTAAGGGTTATTAAACTTTGCACAAAAAAAAATCACAAATAATATGTCTGAACACAAGTTTGGAAAAATGTGTGATCACAAGCGACACTAAGATGCTAGTGGAACAAGTGCTAAACACAGACTGATGTAGCAAGCACACAATCCGGGACTTCCCCTTCTTGTCACTTGTTATGTGAAATGTCGCTTGTTAAGCGAGTCATTTTTTTACAATTTGTTTTGCTCATTATGCGAATTACTAGTTATGAGAGGTACTCATTAAGCGAGGTTCCACTGTATAGTTGACTGGAGTAAAAGTCGAAATGTGATATCGGAGGTGGCAGGAAAGCAGAGACCAGCACCATTGTAGTGAAATTGCCAAACTTTGATGGATCCACCTCTCGGATAGTGTTTCACTGAAAGTTGGAGGTTATTGCTGATTGCAGTGATAGGTAGCCCACGATAATGCCACACATTTACTGACCACTCTGTAGGGGCAGGCTGCTGACATCCTATACAATGTCACAATCAAAGCGACGTTTGAAGACATAATTGGGGCACAAAAGGACTGTTATATAGACCACCAGTTTGGTAGTGGTCTACCAGTGACACATCAAAGCTAGGACCCAGATGAGCAGTAAGTCACAACGACTTTGCAGCAGCTGTTGAGCATTTGGCCCACCAGGCCCTTGTTAGCTTATTTAGTTGTTACTTCATCGAGAGTGAGGCAGCCTTTGCATTCATCAGCGGAGTGAAGGACCTGGAGGGGGAACCCCACCTACTCATGGGTGCCAAGAGGTCCCTCAGTGAAGCTTGCCATGAAACAACAGCTGTGAAGGCATAAGCTAGGCTGGCAGTGAGTCTGGGAGGTAAGGCCTGCAGCCCCCATGCCAGCAACCGAGCACCCCAGGACTGGACAACCTAATATGCTGGCAATGTGAAAACATCTGTTACCACAGAAAAGACTGTTGACATAGACATAATGAGGAGGTTGACCAGGACTTGAGAGATTTTAAGAGCTGGTGTGAAGACGGTGCTGCTAGCATCATCACTCTTGTCCCCTTGTTTCACACAACATATTAGCCAAGAGGAATAATGACTACCTAATCATTAATAACTTGACACATGACCATCCACACAGGAGCATCTGTGACCACTGCTGGGCCTGACATTACTGCAGGACTGCCCAAGAGGAAGCCGTGTTTGTCATATGTTCTGCAGAAGGTGTCCAGGAGACACTCCCTGTCATGAAGGAGGCCCTGGTGGAGCTGACTCCAGGATGGAGTGCGCTGTGAATTTGGGTGTTTGTTGCAAAGATGACAGACAAATTGTCCTGGGACTAGACATTCTGCAAGCCCATGAAACAGCAGTGGATTAGAAGTGCCACATGCTGTGACTGAGTGAAGAAAAGCTTTTTTTATGGTGCCCTGGAGCTCAACAAAGATCCTCCTTCCTGACCAATCTTGATGTGACAGAATGATGACTGTGTGGTTGGAAGATCCACCGGAGGTGGCAAACTGCGCTGTGGAACACAGCTTGAAGTCTTATTACCATGAAGGACTGCATATAGCCAGGAGAGGAGGTACCCGTTAAAATAAAGAATGTGGGCAATTGTGAGCAGATGTTGCCTGAAGGCTCCACCCTGGGGCACTGCAAATCAGTCAAATGAATGGCACCAGTTGACACTTTGGAACCTAAAACTCCAGGACTCACTGGCTGAGTGAACAGCTGCAAAAGTGATGTCTGGTGCCAGTCTGAATCTTAATGCTGGAGAAATGTGAGAGTCAGTGAAGTTAATTATTGAATTCCAGCATATCCTTACAGTGAGGAGTGACATATATGGGTTTGATTGAGTGAGTTTACCACTGCATTAACACGAGCAACACTCATCCGCTCCATGAGCCTGCACATGTACTCCCACTAGCCAGACAGGCTGTGGTAGATGACGTTGAACGACATGAAGGGACAAGGGGTAGTTGAGGAGTCAGTCCTTGGTCTTCACCTGTCATGCTTGACAGGAAGAAGGACAAATCCCTTTGGTTCTGTATGGACTACTGATGGCTGAAGGGCATTACAAAGGATTGCTTCCTGCTACCAAGGATTGATGACAACCTGTATGTGCTTATTAAGACCAAGTGGTCCTCAACTCTGGATTTGAAGAGTGGCTACCAGCAAGTGTTCTCTTCAGGACAGGGTCTGTGAAAGTTCACAGTTATGCCCTTTGGCCTTTGCAGCACTCTAGAAACGTTTGTGTGGCTGATAGAATTCATGCTGCTGGGCCTTCCTTACAAAACCTGCCTTATGTACCCGGATGATGTGATTATTGATGGCCAGACACTCCAGGAGCAACCTGACAACCTGTGGATGGTGTTACACATGTTCTGAGGGGCTCACCTCAGACTGAACCCTAAGGCAAGAAGGGGAACAGGGAGTTTTGAGGTTTTGAGAGAGAGAGAGGTGTGTGCCAATCGCCAATGAAGCTATTCTGCTGCCAGTTCCCTGTCCTCATTTAGTCCCCCAACAATGTCTATAATAATCTGCTCAAATATTCTGGCTCTGTGGATGCATTCAGTGTTGTCAGAATATTTTGCAGTTTTTTGGAATCTGCATTGGTCTGTTTTCTTGAGAAGTTTGCATGATGACGGTTTTGTCCCAGCCCATTTTTAAATTTGTCTTTTTGAAACTTTTTTATGATTTATTAATTTTATTTTTCAGTCTTTCTTTGTCCTTATAAAGCAGTGTATTGATTGTATATACTGTCATGATTTTAGAATGACTGTAGGCGGGGTTTGGTTTGGTGATCAGATTTACAATAGCACACGTAGTAAAGACAAGCAGCGGCACGCACACAGGAAGACTACACAGAATAACACCTATACAGTGTGGAAACAAGAACTAGCCGCTCCAGCACTTTAGACATAGGGCGAGTAACCCTAACAATTTTAAATTTAAAATTTAAAATTTAGAGAAAATTTTAAAGGATTTTAAAATCATAACTAAAGATTTTATAGTGCTACTACAGGAAAATCAAATTTGACGTGTGCAATATAATCTACATACCAGACACATATCAACGAGGTAGATGTTGATAATACGAAGAAAATAACAATGTGTTTTTAAATGTTAAATTTTAGACTGGGTTCAGTGTGGCAGCAACATTAAGAGTATACACCTGATGATGGCCAATAGAGGCCGAAACATGTAGTGTAGAAGAGAACAAGATCAAAGACAATAATATATATTGTTTGCACTTGAGACGGAGTTTGTATCATTTATCATGATCAGATTTATTGAATGCTTACAGAGCATACCTACAAATAACTATGACAGTCCCACTGAGTTACACACTCCAAAGATCATTCTAACTACAGCACACCTAAAGTCTTCTCAGTTTGCTGTGTCTTCTTTAGATCTTGCCTTATGATAGATCCCAGCAGTGTCCTCTGCTTCCGTGCTCATGTTCGTACCAGCTGGCAACTGTCCCACAGCTGTCGACTTTCAACTAACTATCCTGCTTATAACATCTCAGCACAGACCACGCAGAAAACACTGTTCCTTTGTTTCTGTGTCCAATTGTTGGCATGCAGACATGCTTGTTTGCTAAGGCTTTACTGAGTATATTTGCTTATGTTGTGGTCATTGCCCAGCAACAGGTCTACATGCCACATTATCAAGAGTCTTAGATCAATGTTTGCACCATTTTCTGTTACCATTGCTATTTTATCCATTGCAACATTAAAACAGAAACCAGAATGGCTCAGTTGGTATAGTGGCAGGCTATGAGCTGGACAGCAGGGTTCAATTCACACAGTAGTAGGGGATTTTTGTCTTCTCCACAGCGTCCAGACTGGCTGTTGGTCTCTCCTAGCCTCCTGTCAAATGGGTACCTGAGGCTCCTTCCCAGGGTCTAGAGCCACTCTGATGTGAAGCTGACCTCTCACTCCATCTACTGCCAAGGTCAAGAATGGTGGACCTGTATCTCCACACCCCCATATGCCTTCATGTCATGGTGCTGAATTAATTCAACACAGAGATAACTTTACCTTTTTACCCTTGCAACATTAAAACACTGACAGTGGGAATGTTCTTCCCTGTCACACTCCGCTTAAACATTTCAGACGATTATTGTATATCAGGAGTTCCTCCTTGAAGGATATAATGCTGTGTAGTCCACTGAAAGTCAGCCAATGTTTTCAGAGGAACATGTCACCTCCACGTTCTTCTGAAACATCAGTTGACTTTCAACAGACCGCATGGCATCATATCCCAGGAGATAGACCTGTACATAAGCTCAAATTCTACATTCATATGTATTGTTAAATTTTACACATCTCTACATTTTAAAGAAGTACAGATAGTTTTAATTGTATTGATATTGTGTGATTTCAGCGCAGAAGTTGCTAGATGCTTGGTATGGGAAGGGAGCTGCCAACTTGCGTGACATATCTATCCCAGTGCCAAAATTCTCAAGAGAGACAGGTGAGGTCATTCTTGCCCACCTCCTAGTCACTGGTTACTTGCAAGAAGATTTCCATTTCACACCCTATAGCACCATCAGCTATCTGAAGAGAGGTATGAGTGACTTGTATAGTAAAACCTCACTGAATACACTTACAGGGTAAGAGATGTTCCAAATCTGCAAAGAGTCTGAATTATAGATATTTTCAAGTAATAGTTCATAAAAATAAAGCTATTCACAGTCGAACAACAGATGTTAATGTACAGTTTATTAGGTTACAAAGACTGTGCTGGAAAGAAAAACGAACTTTAATTAAAGTCAGAATTACCAGTTTTTTTGGACTTCATCCATCATCCGGTATCCTAAAAACTAAAGAGCAAAACATTTNACCACATATACACGGTGCAAAATCCCAGAAGACTGCTTTCTTCATCTTGGAAACTGGATCAGTTTCCATCAGGTGAAGTGGGGAGACACCTACTCTGTTGGGTCCCTTAGAGAAAGGTAACCTCAGTATACCCAATAGAGTAGGTGTCTCCCCCCTCACATGAGGATGGAAACAGATCCAGTTTCTGAAATGTTGCATTCTTTAGTTTTTAGGATAGTGAATGATGGACAGAGTCTAAAACCCCATAATTCTGAATGTTATACACCATCATCAGAACCCTTTAGAATCTAACTTAATTCAAGTGTTCATATATAAAGCAAATTGAACATAAATGTGAAAACTTGTATTGTTTTATTTACAGATCAGGTATTGTATGCATGCAATACTTGTCTAAGCTGAGAGCAAGTGTGAAAATGTATCATTAAATTCTTAATTCTGAAAACCCAGTAATTCTGGATATCATCCACCATCATCAGAACCCTTTAGAATTCATTAAATTCTTGTTCAAGAAAAGTCTTTGTTTTGCATAAGTGAAACATACTAGCAAAAGAAACAAACCTAAGTTATAGAGTGTCCTAATATATAAGGTTTTACTGTATTGTCTGAATGCTTAAGGTGCCTGAAGATAAGTCTGTCCTTTTTGTATTGTCCTAAGAGAGAACTTCTTAGAAACCTTTCTGAATATTCATGTTATGTTGTGGTTTATGACATTGTCAAGTCTGGTGAGTGGCTACTCATGTTTAGAGGAACACGATTCTTCCGCCTTCAGTGTAGGAAGTAGTTTCTTCTACCTTGAGGATGGAGTCAATATGTTCTACCAAAACATCAGTGACTACAGGTTATAGTAATACTGCAGTATGGATCTCTACTGCTGTGAAAACCTGAAATTAATTTTTGGAAAGGTTACAGAATATACAGTGTTTACTTCTGTGAGAACTGTCAGTCATAAACTTTGTCAAGAGATGGAACCCTGTGCCAGACCCATAACATTGATATCCATTTAATTGTATGAAAAAGCAGGTTTAAGCCCTGCTTTTTGCTAGTTTCTTGCTAGTCTTACTCTTCGACCTTGAAGATGGAGGCGGTATGATCCTCTAGAATGTTGGTGGACTTCTACTGGACTACCCAGGGTTTCGTCTCAGGAGATATTACTCCTCAACATAAAACTGTAAGATGTCAGTGAATCTTTCTACTTGGAGTGTTCTTAACCACTTCTGAATGGGATTGAAACTCCACAAGATGGAATATATTTAGCATGCCAGGTGTAATTCATTTCCAGTTTTTAATTATCTGAAAACTTGTAGAACCACCTGCTCACTCTTGTCATGTTCATCTGCCTATTAGTAACAGTGCCTGAAGTATGTTACTGATTCCAATGAAACTCACCGTACTACCCCTGCACTAAAGTCATTTTGATTTTGGTGTAGTTTGATTCATTTCAGGAGCCATTGTATTTAAAGGCCACCTGAACTTGTAGTGTGATAAACTCATGGTTATGCAGTATCCAGGCATCTGAAATTCTCGTTCTCAGTTGGTAGAAATTTTAAAGTGAAGCAAAAACATGTTTTGACTTTCTGTTTGGTTTCTGTGAGAGTTTTTCTCATATAACTGGCACATGTCATTTGCTATACATGTTTGATAATGAGAACTTTGGTGTATATTTTTTAATTCCATGACATTTTGATGAAACTGCAGTCTATATAATTTCTGTGTTTATTTCAGGTCCTAAGGCAGCAGCAGCCATGTCAGACAAACATAATATTATAATGCATATTAGTGGTAAAAGTGTGCCGCTGTTATCATCAGAGGAAAGCCACAAAACTGAAAGAAAGATTCCATTGACATCAAACAACAAATCATTAGCCCCATATCAAAAAATTGAAACATTGAATGAGACAATGACAAAATCAGTTAGTCTTAAAACCACCCGTGTCCCAAAGGTTGAAGTCTTGGATCAAAGAATAGCCTCTGATGATGACATTCAGGTTTGTGGTGCAGAAAAGAGGAGATCCTCATGGAAGAGAAAGGTAATTGTGCTAGATACTGATTCAGATGATTGATTTTATTGCATCCACAATTAGCAGCACCCTTGACTATGAATCAGTTTATACATATATTCATACAGACTGTGGAATCTCTCCAAATGGACATAAGCCCAAGACATCAAATCAGTTGCTGTAAGTGAGGTTGTTATCCACAATTAAGGCATTTGTCAAGTGTTGTTAATGTAGTAATTTATTTTTATAATATATATTGTAATCATTACTAGCTGATTAAAACAGAAATATATTGTAATATTTTTTCATTATTTATTTGACTGCAATATAATTTTTACCCAGTGGCACTGTACTTAGCACATGTTCTGCCATAGATGACTAATTGAAAACCACATTCAATGTTGCAGTACTCATTTTTCTGTTTGAGTGCTTATAGACTGATGAATGCTTTGGTGGTATATAAATGTTAGTTCTAGCTGTACAGCTAACTTTTCAGGGTTGATATTCTAACTTAGTTGACATATGATTTGATAGGCAGTATGTGAGTGGGAAGGTGTATCTAATGGTTGTGCTTTGAATTGTAAGTCATTAATAGAACAGTGGATATAGCCATGAAAGCATTGTTGCTTTGCAGATGCGTCTGTGAAAGCACCATTAGCACATGGACAAATAGAGTGTTAGACCAGCTTTGATCATGTTGCACCTTAGTATAACTGTAACTCAACGAGGGCAGTGTCTCTGTCGTGTGTCTAATATGTGTTCCAAAAAATGACAATTGCAACACAGTGAGCATGTGAAACATTCAGTAGAAATGCACCCAAGTTAAATTCATCAATGATCTAGTGCCCATTGATTTCACTTTGTAGAAATCAAATTTTATTGTTGATTAAGATGAATGTCACAGCATAGCAAGAAGAAGAAATATGGATAACAACAGAATGTGGAAATCATTTACAGTAGGTGACAAAATAAATATTTTGGCACAAGTTGATGCACATATTGGAACGTGTTTAACTGGCATCATGCTTGAGACGTTTAAGTGTTTTTGCTAAAAATTATCATGAAAAATTGAAGGTATGTCCAGTATGGACCTTTCTTCAAGCAGCAGAAATCAGTGCAATGTTTGCCACTGAAGAAACTGGAATGTACACTTGAGGCATGATTCAAGCAAGCACATGAGAGTAATGCTACCATAGATGGTACCCAACTCAAGGAGAAGACCTTGCACGTTGCTTCTCACCTGCAAATAGCCAACTTTTTGGCTTTCAGTGGATGGATTCACAGATTTAAGAGGAGACACATTATTTACAGAACTTTGTCAGGTGAGAGCAGGAGTGTTGATCCAGGAACTGGAAGACTAAAAAAATGACCCACTATTGCAAGAAATTGGAGGCTATGGCCTCTGTGATATATGCTGATGAGATCAGTCTACAACGTAGCAAAACCTTAACTTTTCAAGGAGATTTTTCCCATGGTGGTATAAAATGTAAGCAGTGGATTAGTGTACTCCTCACATGCAACACTGATGGTAGTGGTATGCTGCCTCCTCTTGTAACTGGAAGATGTGGAAGTCCAGGCTGCATCAAGAATGTCAAGAGACTGCCTTCAGAATATAAAGCTAATACAGATTTTTGGATGACCACCAAAATATTTAATATTGCCTTACACAACTAGATAGAAAACAGGGTTCTAAAAATCACAAAATCTAGCCTTTCATTGATCATTGTGCTGCCAATCTGAAGAACACCATATTTCTGAGCAATATCAAAGTTTTATTTATCCCAGCTAACTGTGCTGGACAGCTGCTGCGTTTAGATTTGGGAATCATCCCTGCATTCACACACCATTACAGAAAGCAGTTGATTCAGAAGACTGTAGCCATGATAGACGGGGCAACTGCTCCAAGATGCTTCGCAGATGAAGGTGGATGTGTTGTCTGCAGTGCACTTAGTAGCAGAACTTTGGAGATTGATAACACTCACTGCACTCAAGAATTGCATTGTGAAGTGTTGTTTCTCGATTGATTATGTCAGCATTAACAATGACAGTGGGGTGAAACTCACTGAAGATGAATAGTGTGGCTGGCACAGTTTACAGCCTCTTTGATTGCAGTTTGAGGACTACACAACATGTGACAGTGCTTTTGAGGTTTTTGGAATCCAGAGTGTGGGCTGTGTGTTAGATCAACATTTGACCAGGGCAGAAGAGGAGGAAGTTGCAGAACATAAAGCAACATTCTCTGATACACTGAAAGGACTGGAAGCAGCCAGAAAATACTCGTGTCAGTTTCATACCAAGAACAGTATTATTGTAATGGGCGGTGAAGTTGAAAATTAGTTATACAAACTGAGAGCTCTAGAAAAAGAGATACAAAACACTCTTGTTGAGTGGTTGAAGAAATAGTATAACTAGGTATGTACGATATTTGCGAGTCTATCCAGATGAATGCTGGGATAGTACCATCAAATAGACTACAACCACTTCCTTCTTCATCTTTCCATTCATCAGTTACAATCACCATCTCATGTTATTGATGCCACATAAAAACATCAGTCAGTAAAGCATTATAAAATAAACGAAGAACCATGTTTGTATCTACGTGTACATAGTGAAGTGTTCAAACATGTATTTTTTAAATTATCTGCTAAAGTTATGGTGTAAAGAAAACCAGATTTTATTTACATTGTATCATTCCCAAGTCCCTTATTTTACATATACTTTAGATGATCCCTTAAAAAATTTAAAGTCAAGGTTTCATTGCATTAACTTGGGATCATTGAAACTGAAGAGTTGTTGAAAGTAAGCCTGAAACTGAGAAACATTAAATGGGGTACTTGTCAGTGAAGCTTAGTTCTTTTTACTTGTAATATGAATGTTCATGCTGTGAAATTTCAGGAAATTCAGTATAAAAAGTGAATAGGAAACAATAAATTCTCAAGTGGACTATTTTCCTTAAGTCTTTTGTATTTCATTTCACTTACTAAGGCACTATGCTAAAAGCCGGAAGGTTACAGTTTCAATTCCAGATGAGATCATTGGATTTTTCAGTTGACCTAATCCTTCCAGCCGCACTGTGGTCCTGAGGTTGACTCAGCCTCTAACAGGCATGAGTACCAGGATTCTTCCTGGTTGTAGAAGGCAACTGGCATGTAATGCTGACAACCTCACTACCATCTGTGAGCCAATTATTAAGAAAATGTGGGAGCTTCGATATTTCACGACCCTGTGGGCCTCCATGGCCTGTGACAGGGATAGCTTTATCTTACCTTTTACCATTTATTAGAAGTGATTCTACATTATGTGAAATCTGAGGTTCTCATGGTCATATCAAAATCATAGTCTTGTGAAATGTGACAGCGTGTAGTTTGGTGCATAGATACCAAAATTTTGAATGGACATGTTTGTTCTGTCTTCTGTCTTCTAATAGTATGGTCTTCGTAAGCATTGTTGTGACAACCTTAGATATCACCTGATAGTGACTTTTATTTATGAAATGACCCACGTATATTACCAGTGTTAACTATTATGAACCTGTTTTGCTGTTGCATAAAACAAACAG
This sequence comes from Cryptotermes secundus, assembly GCF_002891405.2. Taxonomy (NCBI): domain Eukaryota; kingdom Metazoa; phylum Arthropoda; class Insecta; order Blattodea; family Kalotermitidae; genus Cryptotermes; species Cryptotermes secundus. The sequence continues at coordinate 401,583 of NW_019734966.1, read as the reverse complement.
ATCACAAGAAAAAACTCTTTTGCTGTTAAGGTATTGTTTGCATTCTGGAGTGTGGATAACATCTAGATGTGGGTATGTGAAAGGTAGTTAATATTTGTCATGGAATGTGAATATGGAAGATACTTTCCTTTTCAAAGCATGCTGTTGATATTTATAGAAAGAAGTTCAGTGAAGCCAAGTCCAAGAGCTGTAATCTGAGGGTAACAAGCTAATCCCAGTTAACACTTGCTATGTACATATGACTACATGTATTTGTATCTCTGTGAATATTATAACATACACATAAATGAAATCCATAGTATATACTTTCTGTTAACTTCAAGCATGCCCAGAAAAAAATGCAACTGACTGTAGTGTACAAATTGTATATGTAATGCCTAAGTCACCATGATGGTACAGTAATCCTTCCTTGATATATATTATAACTAAGAAAACTGAAATTGGCAAGACAAAGGACTCGTGGGAAACTGGGGATTAGGAGAACCATAGCCACTGTTAACACTTATCAAACCGTAAGTAAAGTCTGTTCCTTCACTAAACCAGAGAAAAAATAAGATGAGAAATACAAATATAAGAAAGCCTCACAGCAAGATGCACTGCAGTAGAATTGCCAGAAACTAGGAAACAGGTTTTGAATACCATTACAGACTTTTCTCCAATAAAATCTGTTGGTATTGTAGCATTTGTATTTCCAAGTAATGGCTCTGTAAACAAAGCCTGTTGCTAGGCACAAATTCCTAACACGCACCACTGGACTAACTTGGAAGCGACGTTTTCTACATAATCCATGTGACAGCTGCGTGACATAACAAGAGAAGAACTGGTGGAATGGTGTTTTCTATCTGGTCCATGCTGAGGTGTTCTAAGCAGGACAAGTTAGAGTTTAATTAGTTGGGAGACAGTTGCCAGCCAATAAGAGCATGAACATGGAAGGTGAGGAAGCTATGGCATTGAAGTCATTAGCAGACAATGACTGGTGAAGACACAACAGACTGAAAAGACTTAATGTGTGCTGTAGTGAATTGTGAGTGTGTGAATTAGTGTTAGCAAATCAAACAAATCAAACTTAGCGATAGCACTATAGTTACTTGCAGTTACATTCTGTAAATGTTCAATAAATCCAATTACCATTCCAAACTGTGTCTATAGTCATGCATACATATGACAGTATGAGTTTTTCCATGTGTACACAAATTAAAATCTTAGATACATATAACCAAATACCATAGCTGTCAAAACTGGATACAACTGTGAAGCCACAACACAGGCAGTCTTAACTTGTGGTGACATTTATTAGACAGAGGAAATCAACTTTAATGGTTGGATGAAGGCCTTGCTGGTGCTGATTCTACAGGATATTGTGAAGAGGACCTAGATGTTGGGGGCTCTTCTGCTGACTTTCATGGTGTCTCATCAGCTTTTGTGACAAATTCTACAAGAGAAAGTAAAACACATGCCTTCTTTTCTTGGTAAAGAAGTCTATAGCAAGATGTAACTCTTTCAGCATCTCTACAGACCACTGAACTTCCTTCCTGTTGGGGTTAAATTCTTCCACAGTGTTCAAGAATTTGACAAGGTAAGTGAAAGCTTGATTGGGGTTCTTCGTACTAAGTCTTTGTGGGAGGACTTCGATTTCATCATCATCATCTTGATCTTGAAGTGATGCCTTATTTGGCTCTTGCATGACAGGTTTTTCATTGGACACAGGCTCTGAATGAGATGCAGTCAATGCATATACATCTTTGACTTCCAAGCCCAGTTCATAAGAAGAAGAAGCTATTCTATAGTATCTTTAGGTGGTCTCCTCAAAACCTTGAGACTTCATGACTCTGGGCACAGCTACTTCTAGTAACCCTGGATCGTTGATTCCTTTATCTCAGCCCAGGAATCTCTGCTTGTTAACAATTAACAATAACTTATAACTTGACTTCTAATGGTCTCTTCCTGTTTGGGCTGAGTGGATTTTATTGTGATCTCCATAATTCCTGGGCTGGCCTTTGCTGTGGCTTTCATTTTTCTTGATATAACTCCATTATGCCATCTTGTCTTTGTTGCTTAGCCTCTAATCTTCTCTCTGAATGGCTTCCAACTTCTCCTGGTCCCTCACCACCCTTTCTTAATAGTTTAATTAGTTCAATCCAATTGATTCCAGTTGCCATTGAACACTTGTAACTTGCAACAAAAACTAATATGTTATTGTTTATTCATTGCCTAGCAATTGCCTGCTTGTTTGAGAACATGGGAGCATGTATACTGTACCACTGCCTAGCAATGGAAGATGTACCTGTTGCCGCAGGAGGGTGCTTATTGGCCGTTACATAGCAACGGCCTTTTGTCCTGACTGCTATTCCGGATTCCAGCCATTATGTCACAGTGTGAATACATATAAAGGCATATCAGAGAATACAGTTTTGTACCTACATACAGGTATTCCATGTTATGCATGAGTTCATAAAATACTAAATAATTTTAATCCGATCAACTAATTTTGACAGATTATAGGTAAGCTCCAAGGGCACATACTATTGATTGCTTAATGTGAACTTATGCCAGTGAATGCTGTCGTAAAAGAAATTGCATATATATATAGATAAAATTTGGGTTTTGTCTCTTTGATGAGAAATGTAAGGGCATGGACACACCAACAGTAGTAACAATAATAATAATAATAATAATAATAATAATAAATAAATAAATAAATAAATAAAAATAATAAAAACAACTGGTATAAGGATTTTCTGTAATCATAAAAAATATCTTTATCTACTTAGTAGGGATAGTAATGATATAAACTTAAAAAAGGCACTATAAGCAATACTGTAAATATTAGCAAGTGTGATAAAAGAAGCCAAAAAATCAATGTACAGTAATCAGGTCATTAATTCTACTAATAAAATGAAAACAACCTGGAATATTATAAAAACAGAAACAAATAGATTAAAGGGACATACATTTAGTAAGTACCAAAATTTTCCTGAAGCTTTTAATAAATATTTCCTGGCAGCAGGTGGGAAAATAATTCAGGACATCAAATATAGCAACATGAAAGATCATAATAATAATAAAGACCCAAAGTACTACCTTTCAAAACAATTTCAGAATTCTTTTCCTAATATAACATTTAATAATACATTCACTAAAGAAGTTGAACAAATTATCAGGTCTTTCAGATTAAAGAATTCACGAGGTTATGATGAAATTTCTACAAATATATTAAAGGTCAGTGCCCCGTTTATTAGTTCTCTAAATTATATTTGTAATAAATCTATAATATCAGGGATCTTCCCTACTTGTTTAAAATATTTTACAATAAAACTATTATTTAAGAAGTGTGATAAGGAATATGTGACTAATTATAGACCAATCTCTTTATTAACTTCATTTTCTAAAGTGTTTGAAAAAATCATAACTTTTGCAGTGAAAGAAACGTCGTTTCTCCTAAACCCTGTAAATATAAATGCTTCTGATGGAGAAATCAGGCATATCAATCATTGTAGCATGCCACAATGCTCTAGTGGCTACAGGTAAGGACCACTGCACTCTATACTATGAATTATGTTCTGTTATGAAAGAAGTGGCTAGCGAGAATAATGAGAGCTAATTTTCAAAGTGATTGTCTCCACAACCCAGGTGTGATCAAACAAACGTCATTGTCGTCATCATTCTTTACGTATGAAACTGCACATCAATAAACAATTTTATTATAAATCTCATTTTACTGTCTTATGTGCAGCTTTTTAAGTTTTAAATTTTAAATTTTAATCTTAAAGTTAATAAATAGTTTCACATAAGACTGTAAAATAAGATTTATAATAAAATGAAAGAGTGCAACAGGATGCTACAACATAATCTTATCAATATACAAGTTATATAGAATATGTCAAATGCTTTAGGGTAATTAAAAATGTTTGAAAAGCAGATCACACCATCAGTAATATGATTTATAAGAGAATAAGGTGGTAAAGACTTTGCTATAAGGAATAATTTAATCAAATATACAGCATTTTTATAATTGCAGTCCCTTTAAAGTAAAGTATGTTATTTTCAAATCTGAAGAAGTCCATCATGTAAGGAAGCCCACTAATTTCCTTTTTAATGTTCTTTCAGGAGGGTGCTATGGTGAATACCTGGCAACAGCTGTTTGATGATCACCTTGTGAACACATTTGGAGCTATTCATTTGTAGTCTGGTTTGAACAATAATCCAACTGTGGGACAGTTTTTAGATGCCCTGAAGACTAACATCATCGATGCACTTGCTATCAGAGGTCTGTTTGGAACTGTTTGTGAGTATGATGGTGCTACTCTTGTGGGTAACCTACAGTCATTGTTCAGGGCACCTGATGCTTCTTCACCAAATCCGTCCACAAGTCATGGCAACGAAACCCCTGATGAGGTTCCTGAGAGTTTCCATGTTACTCAACAAGTACAGAAGGACATGGTTGTTGCAGTTCATGCTGGTGATATGGAACTGTTCTCAGTAGCCTATGTCATTGGTTCCGTTTCTGGACAGGTGCTTTGTGGTGTCAGCTGTGATGCATGCAAGACATGCCTGACATCTGAAGTGCTGCTGTTAGCCAATGTCTTCTTATATTTCAAGGAATACAGTGATACAGAACAGTCTCTCACCTGTCCTTCTAAGACGTTTGTGTGGAGACTGTTGGTACTGCTGTAACTCTAACGGAGTATATGATGGCAGAGGTGGCCCACTTCAATTTGTGGAGCAGCGTATCACAGCTGCCATTAAGAGCACAATTGACTTTGAGTGGATTAGATGTACTGGTTGTTCACTTCACCACCCATGAATAGTAGATGGTATTGTGTGATGTCTCACAAGAATTACATTCCTTGGTGGTTGATGACTGAAGCAGCCAGGCAGAGGGCCACAAAGAGGAAGATTAATGAGTTTTTGCACTCTGGCCATTGTCCGGTACCCTGTAGAACACCGGGTTTTTACGCCAATTAGATAGAGCTAACTTCAGTCATTGCGTTATATTAGAATACATAGTCTCACAAAGCAACTGCATAATGAGGAGCCTCATAACTTGTACTCTTCTGCAAGTGTAATTAGAATGATGAAGTTAAGGAGGATGAGGTGGGCAGGGCATGTAGCATGAATGGGGAAGATGAGGAATGCATATAGGATATTGGTGGGAAAGCCAGAAGGAAAGAGACCACTGGAAAGACCAAGGCGTAGGTGGGTGGACAATATTAAAATGGATCTTAGGGAGATAGGATGGGATGGGATGGATTGGATTGATCTGGCTCAGGGTAGGGACCAGTGGAGGGCTCTTGTGAACACGGTAATGAACCTTCAGGTTCTATAAAATGCTGGTAAATTCTTGAGTAGCTGCACAATTGGCCGCTCCTCCAGAAGGGTTCAGCTCCATGAGTAAGTAAGTAAGTCTCACAAAGCAAATTCAAATTTAGTAAACATACAAAGAAATCCAATCCAATTATGAGCCCATGTAAAAGTAAAAGTAAAGTAAAGCTATCCCTGTAACAGGCCGTGAAGGCCCATAGGGTTGTGAGATGTTGAGGGTCAAGCATGATCGAGACAATCGGCTCAAAAATGGCGGTAAGGTTGTCAGCCTTACGTGCCAGCTGAGCTTTACTCCCCAGTAAAATTATTTAATTAATTCCTGGTACACATTTCTGTTAGAGGCTGAGTCGGCTGTAAGGATTAGGTCAACCGAAAAAAAAAACAGTGACCTCCTTGGGACTTGAACCCATGACCTTCTGTCTTGTAGCACAGTGCCTCAACCAACTATGCTACAGTCCCCCCCTCCCCCGAGCCCGTGTAAGTATGGAAAATATCCCCCTACTTGCTATTTTACAACAGCATCGAAGCTCTTCTCTTAAATTCTAATGCTTTTTCTGTATTCCCTTAATATTCTGCTGTCTCTCTGTGATTAATGCTGAAGTTGAAACTAGTGACCACAGACTGCTGTGAGAGAATTTTGCTTGGATCCTCAAAAACCTCAGATCTCACATAGCCAATCAGGTTTACAATGAGCTGACAAGACACAGGGAGTTAGGTCCAGGTTTCTGAAAATCACCGTTGCCAATGAGGTGGGAAGGTAGCCATATCTCAATCCCACCAGCTTTAGACAAAAGGGTATGGGTCTATGTCAGAATACAACAGAACAGATTTAGAAACACAACAGATTCATTCACATACACAGCCACACTATGAGTAACTGTATAGTAACTCTGCTGTATGTTCAGACACAGCAGGGACACATAAGTTTATGAAATACAGTCAGGAACAACTACACTTAGCATAACATTTCTTAGTTGTACAGGCAACAACACACTTGGATACAGTTCACATATATAAATGTGTACATAAATTTGTTGCAATCAGACACATGATTGTAAACAGTCAAACACTTATTAGAAATTTTATTTTAGCACTTTCCTGCGCTAGTTTAATCACCATGTGGCTGAAGCATGTTGACCATGGGATGATGTGACCAATGACTAGTGAGGTTGCATTTACTTGAAATAGGAATTAATCTGCAAGGTAAAAGTTCCCAATGAAAAGAGCTGTTATATTTGAGCATCCTGTTGCACTGATTTTCATCCATTATATGTATACAGTGGCCGTCTTGTAGTGCACTCAGTTTCACCTGTCACTTCACAACATGTTTCGGCAACATAGTGCCATCATCAGGTGTCCCAATTACGTCAATCTATTGCATTACTTGCCCTCATATGTTTTCACAACACCATTTAAAAAGTATTTAAAAAGTCCATATTTGTCAACTATGATAAATTTACACTCGCTAAAACTTGTTAAGATAATTCATCTTATTTGTCTTAACCCTTTGACGCGGANGTGGTTCGTTCACTATGGGGTCGTTTTTCTTATTTTCTGTGTAAACTGCGTCTTATGATGTGTGTTCCCTTACTCGCAGCTAAGAAGGCATGAATAGGGGACGGGAAATTGGTGCTTAGCAGCACTGTCACAGAGGAATACTGCACGTGCTTGTTGTAAATGTTGTATAAGGTCGAATTTTTAGGTTGGAAGCACTGTGAATTTCTCAAATTTCTTTTTGTGATTTTCTCGTTTAGTTATCTATTATGCCATTCTATTATATATTTTATTAACCCTTGTGTTTACACACAGGCCTCATGGCATGATGTTTGAAGAAGAGGCGTGTGGCAAAATAGGGGAACTTTAGTCCTAAGCTTACAGACAGTTCTGTTGGGGACAGTGATGAAATATCACAAGCTTATGACAAATTTCACTGCACTAATGTGAGAACACACACATGAAAGGTCTGTCTTTATAATGAAAGTTACTTATCAATTGGCATTACATGGACTGGTGATTCAATTTGCTTTATTCAAATGTGCCTCGTCTGTGGTAAATAACTTCCCAATGCAACAGTTGCTGCAGCAAAACTGAATTGGTTGAGTAGGGCTGGAGATAGTACCCAACAGAATTTGCCTATCGCCTGAATACATGGGAAGGAATATGGGAGAGGCGTATGTTCAAGTAGTAAACAAAGAAGAGGCAGAGAAATCTTTGCAGAAACACAAGGATAAAAGTGGCATTTCATGGACAAAAAATTTGCAGTGATTGGGGCATATTGAAACAATGGATGTAATAAAATGGCATGGTGTGGATTTGTAATTATATGTTAAAAGGCAAAAGATCCAAAGGACAGCTCAAATCAAGATGGCTTACCCACATGAGTGATGGATGATATAAAAAGCAGGCGAAACTTGTGCACTCTAGATGAGTAACTGTGGTAGTGCATGCATATTTGGAGGTTTCTCGTGCATCATCTCACTGCTTAATGGAAACTAGACCAGAATGTCAGGAGACTAGACTGAGGTGGCTTACCAAAGTGGCTAATAATAGTTGTATCTCAAATAGAGGAACTGTAAGGACAGAGGTGCAAGGTTAAAAATTGTGGGCAGGCAAACATAGTTGGAGGCTTATCATCCATAAACCCACCCCTTAGTGGAATCAGTGCCAGCAGAAGAGACAAGAAGTAGTTTAAAGGAAGTTAAATGTTTGAAGTGTCTTCAAACCAGCAGAATCATGTGTAACATACAGGTAAAATTGTCCCTGTTCTTAACTGATTAAGCACTGTGCCATGAAAATATATGGGGGAGTGGGGGTATAGCTCCACGATTCTTGACTTCAGCACTTGATGGAAGTGAGTGGTCATCTCCATGCCCTGGCTGCTTTACCACTGGGAAAGACCCCTGGTACCCGCAAGATAGGAGGCTGGGTGGACCCCATACTTGATCAGATGTGACGATTTTGCAGTGTAATTTGACAACCGCCACAGTTACAAAAACTTCGTTATATAGCCAAAGACTCCGCGCAAGGTTATGTAACTTGGTATGGATTAGAGATTGTGTATGATGAACTGAAAAGAGTGATGATGGTATATTTATATTACCATGTTTGATTATGCCAGGAAGAGATGTTGAATATAACCATTAAATGAGAACTGAGAATTACAAAAATATTAGTTTTTTTTTGTTACCAGTTATCTGTCTGAGTCAGCATGATCTCTGACAGGGATCAGTTATGCACACGACTGGGGTCATCATTAACTGATTGGGATTATAGCATGCAATGATTATTATTTGTGGCTACATGTAGCCACCTGTTACTTTCATGATTAATAAATACATCTTTGTTGTAGATTCTAAAGGGTTCTGGTGATGGTGTATGATACTCAGAATTACTGGGTTTTTGGACTTTGTCCATCGTATCTTATTCTATAAACTAGAAAACAAGGTTTGCTCCTTCTAAGGGACTCAGCAGAGTAGGTGTCTTAGCGCTGTCACCTGATGACTGGTGTTTTTTTTTTCTACTTTCTATAATGCTGGACAGTGGACAAAGTCCAAAAACCCAGTAATTCTGAGAAATCAACTCACAGATGGCTGCAAGGTTGTCAGCCTTACATACCAGCCGCCCTTTACCCCGCAGAACATTCCAAGAATATTCCTGGTACTCATTTCTGTTAGAGGCTGAGTCGACCCCAGGGCCATAGTGCAGCTGGAAGGAATAGGTAAATTGAAAAAAAAAATCCGGTGACCTCATCAGGATTCGATCCGCGACCTTCCGGCTTGTGGCATAGTGCCCAAACAAAAATAATATTTGTTTAGCCTGAAGAAACGTTCTGTGAGCATGTTCAGTTTCAGTATACTGCTGTAAATTAAAGTAATCACATTTTTCTCGTATGTTGCTTTAAATACTAAATTAACAACAGTCCACTTCACAGGAATTGTTTAGCATGTAAGAAGTGGTATGTTTTAAGTTGTGTTGCTACAGAACATGTTTCTAACATTTAAGTATAGGGTAAAGGTAAAGTTGGCCCTGAGTTTCATTAATTAAGACATATACTGAAAGCGTACTTTCTTACCGACAGGGCAGGTGGTATAATAGCTTACACTCTTACCGACCGAGCTTTCGGCACTGGCAGCAGCCATTTTGTATCAATATAGTTGCTTGCGGCTACAGTGATGCTTCATGTGACGTCACGGAGGCGATGTTGCCTACCAATCGCTTTGAGTTACCCTAGTGTTCTGTGCGATAGATATGGTGTAGCGAACGTCCAAACCCTTCAGCGGAACTTGGGGATTCTCTGATTGGATCACATTTGTGCGATTCGATTAATTGCGATAGGTGTAATATGCTTGGTACCTGACCGTACCAGATTATCTAGTTGAGGTGAGTGAGTAGAGATGGCAGTTCTGCATGTTTCTCCATCTCCTATTCCAGTTTCAACCCCTTGCTTAGTAGGCTTAGTGGTGAGCGGTGGTGAGTGAAATATGTAGGATATGTCCTCTACTATTACCGGAAAATTGTGATCTATTACCGGAAAAGTGTGTTTTGGAAATTTGATTGCGAAAAGTAAGTTGAAGGTGGCAAATAATTTTTTGTAGGCTCGGAATTGCTGGGTGTTTGGACTTGTACATTGTCTGGTATTTTAAGACACTAGAGATCAAATTCCAGTGATTGAGGATAGCTTCTTATTTTTTTTTTAAGGGACCAGAAAGTAGGCGTTTTCCCCTCACCTGAGAACGGAAACAGATCTAGTTTCTGAAACACTGTATTTTCTAGTCTTTTAGAATACCGGACGAGCAGCAAGCCCAAAAACCCAGTAATTCCGAGTGTTATGCACCGTCGTCAGAACCCTTTAGAATCAAATTTTTGTAGGTCTGTGTGTTAGTCTTTTTAATTTTGTGACCCACTGAATTAGTTCGAGAGGAGTGTCGGTAGTAGTACGTGTTCTATCCACGATGGTGTATGTGCAGGTATGCAACAGAGTAGGAACATTGTAAGGGGAATTGAAAGGATAAGAACTTATTCTTAGCCCCGTTAATACTTTCTTACACATTGCAAATATCTCTTTGGAGCCATTATCATTTATTCGAGTATTTGCCATCATAGTTCATCCATTCCTTACATATTCGATGTAGGCCTGTAAGTTCATGATTCAGAGTGAATGGTCTGTTAAGAGAGGCCCCTCATTGAACCACAACATGACTCACTGCAGTATTTTCCAGACCCAGTTTTTCTGAATTCCTCCCATCAATGCCTATGTCTCCCAAATTGTCTCTTCCTTTCCCATTTCATATTCCTTGCCCTAAATCACCCTGAATAATACAAATTATGAATGTTATGTAATTTGCTCTACCCTTCTGTTACTTTCTCCTTTGTAAGTTTCAGTGTTCATCTCAGATGTATATATTAGTCATTTGATGTGGTAATGTTATATTGTAGCATCCTGTTGCACTTTTCATTTATCGTTTATTATTCAGTCTTACCTGCAACACCAAGTCCCACAAAACTTGTTAACTTTAAAAGTTTTGAAGTTCACTACATGTTTCAGCCTAGTATGGCCATCATCAGGCATTAAAATCTTTTTGATTAGGAAGGTGCTGTCTTCTGTTGTTACCGTATATCCAGGTTCCTTCAATGAGCTTGTATGTCAGTAACATGTGTGAATTTTCTGTTAGAATTCATGTGTGTTGTTACTATATATGCAGGTCCCTTCAGTGAGCTTGTATGTCAGTAACGTGTGAATTTTCTGTTAGAATTAATGTGTGTGAAGTTCTGTATATGTTGTGTGATTAGTTATTTTTGTACTTACTAGAGAACTTCACATACATGAATTCCAATAGAAAATTCACACATGTTACAGTAACAACGGAAGACAGCACTTTCCTAATCAAAAAGATTGTAAGGCCTGATGATGGCCATATTGGCTGAAACATATGGTGAACTTTTAAACTTTTAAAGTTAACAAGTTTTGTGGGAAGTGGTGTTGCATATAATACTGTGAATAATAAATGATATTTTGTGTGGCAATTATTTGGAACAATTACTGCAATAAAGAAACAGGCTGGCTGACTGGTGTCTGTTAAAAATGTGTCTTAGGTACAGAGAAAAGAATGAACCCCAGTTTAAATTGTACATTACTGTTCCCTCTGTGTAGTGTGTCTTGCAGGTGGTAGTGCCAGCATTGAATGAAACTTTTCTGTTGCCTGGTACAGTTTCAGTCACATGAATAGCTGTGGGTAATTAAGTCTCTTGTGAGTATGGTATTGGCAGGTCGTGACTTATTGCACACATGAAGCCTAGCACCAGAGTACTCATAGTGCGGAGTTTTTTTTTCTTGTGTTTCAATGTTTTTATCTTAGCTCTTGCAGATGGTTTGTTCTGTGCTTAGTTTGTATTCCCTAACTTATGTTGGTGCAGGTGTTCACATATGGACTACCGCTATTGATTGGGCCGAACTGAGGTTTCACCTAAAGATGGAGACAGAATCCAGTCTCCAAAACCTTGTGTTTCAAATAAAAACAGGATAGTGTTTTAAATGAAAACAGGATGATGGATGAAGTCCAGAAATCCACCTGGATCAACTTCTCATTCTTAACTTGGGTCCATTTTTTCAGGCAACAATGGCAACAGATTCAGACAGTGTGTATGAATTAGTCACACAACTCTGTGAGAAGATTATGAAAGAACATATCCCTTCACATTCTTTGGAGCACCACGGCTCCAACAAAATTGTGAAGGGTTTGCGAGCTCTTTCATATGCAGTCCTGTTGAACAAGTCTTACACATCATGTAAGTAGTAGCTTGTGATCAGAATAACTTTCATTTGTTAATTTTAACATTTTCCTTGTGTGCATTTCTTGTAACTGTCTGTGTACATTTTGTCGCACTATGTTAACTCTTTGACTGGCGCGAAGGGTATTTAAATCCCACCCCTGTCCTGGCAGGCTCTTTAAACCTTATGTCGCTAAAATGCATGTAGTTACTTTTTCCTAAACAACTTCAACAAAAATTGGTTTTTAAAAACGAAATTTTCAGGAACTAATTAAAATACAATATTTTATGCAATAAATGCCTTTCCATACCTCTTTATTAGTTTTTCTTCGTGTGATAAACATTGAAACATGAAAGTTTGCAGAGAGCCACACCGCAGCATGCACACATGATACTTGTTTCTTTTCTAATCTTGTGCTTAGCACTCACGCGACACTTTCTCAGGGCACCATTCTTCTTGTTACTGGGAGGAACATGGACCATTTTGTGAATTTTCAAGCCACCCTCTAGACGATTTACTGGCTCTTTCACTGGTGGTCTTTTCAAGGTCGAGGGCGGAGGCGTGACTGCACTCGAGTCTGACGCAATAGATTCGTCATCCACTTCATTCCTTGACTCTTCTCCCTCTCCACCCTGTTTGTTTGGTTCAGTCATTTTTCTACACAGTCCAATATAAAATCTTTGAATCTGTAATTTCTCTTCTTGTATTTTTCGTTTGTTGTGTTCTTTTTGAATAGAATGAAACTATTCAACTGCAAAGACCGGTTTTGTCCATACCATGGGTGTGAAATAGGGGCCTAGTGGACAAATATTCTTAAATTTCAGGGCGTTTGTCGATTCCTGTCATGAACACAATTCCTAAGTATGTCCAGATTTCATCTGATGTGACATAATTGTAATTGTGTTTTCGAGAGTGAGGAGCTGACTCATGTGTGTTGAAGTGCTGGTGAGCATAGCGATTGGTTTCAGTTGTGATGTGATTTACCAAGTCGTCATCCAGAAAAAATTTTAATCCATGAAAAGGGATGCATTTTATGTGTTATATCAATTTTGATCCCGAAACTATTAGCAAATGGAAATATTGGGGGTACAATGTCTCCGTACGTTCATGAGATGGGCGTGTCAGGCACCGCACTCGTGGTAGGTAAATGTTCATGATTACTGTCTTGTGGATCATTGTCTATCACTGTATTATTGTCACTATCAACTTCATCCAATTCAGGAATCATTATTTCATCGCCACTTTCATCATCAGAACAAATCTCGTTCATAACATTTTCCAGCTGGTCTGTAGGAACACGAAGACACTTGCTGCAAGAAGCCATGGTGAAACTGAATGAATGTGAAATATTTTCTGACCTTTACCTTCTCAGAGGGTTCTGACAGTAATATAGACCCCCCACAAAGTTTACAAGGGTTCTTTACAAACATGCACAAAAACTATCATATATATGTCTTTGGTTGATGAGTGCCAAGAGAGCAAAGAAGGGAAGAGATTGTCAAAGCGTTAAAACACGCCAACGCCAGGGAATGGCTGGCATCGTCCGGGCGTTAAAACACGCCCGCGCCAGTCAAAGAGTTAAAGAGACTTGTCTGTTTGTTTGGTTATATGTAATTAACTAATTCCATGGAGCCAAGTCCTTTTTGAGAAACCAGCAGTTGCTCAACCACTCAAAAAATCCCTGACATATTATGGAATATGAAGGTTCATTAGGGTGCCATTGGTCTCTATTGTCAGCCAGATGAGTCCAGTCGATACTCCCCCCACCTGTCCTGTTTCTCTAAGATCCATTGTAATATTATCCTCCTGTCTACATCTTCCTAGTGTCCTCTCCCATGCATGCTGCATTGATCATTCTAAATATATTTGGCAGAGAGTGCAAGTTATAAAGTGCATCAGTAATCAGTTTTCTCCAACCTCTTACCATTTTATCCCTCTTCAGTCCAAATATTCTCCTCAGCACCCTGTTCTCAAATACCCTCACTGTGTTCTTTCTTTAGTGTCGGAGAACAAGTTTTGCACCAATACAAAACCATAGGCCTAATTATAGTTTTGTATTTTTGTTTCTATTTTATTGTTTTTAGACCACAGTCAAAACAAACAGTTCTGAACTGACTGGTAGCAAGCATTACTCGAATTTAATCTGCTCGTCATTTCTTGATGAGTAAAATTTTAATTTGTTACTGCAGTTCCAAAATATTTGAATGTTACTACCTATTCAAAGGATATGTTAACTGTCTTTATGTTACAATTTTGCCCTGCATTCTGGTGACTTCTAGACCAACCTCCTTTGTAGTATCAGTTCCTGTGTGTTTTTTATGGGTGTTAGGTTATCTGCCAGTAGATTTACATCATCAGCATAGATCAGCAGCTGATGTGGCCCATTCAGTTTCAGTCCCATCTGGTTTTCTTAAAGCCTAAAAATGACATGTTCTAAAACAAAAGGAAACTCCGTGGTTTTAGTTCGCAACTATACTGACCGACTGAACAACTACCGCGTTTCGGCAGAGTTAGTGCCAACTTTAGTGGACAGAGGGTGTCACATGATCAGCACAACAAATCCCGACAGCCGTTAATTTCGGTTTTCTAGACCGTAGCCACTATTTCTTTGAAGTAGTTCCTCAGTTATTATCACGAGGCTGAGTGGACCCCGTTCCAGACCCACTACTTCTCAGAAAAAATCTGGTAGTGCCAGGACTCAAACCTGGACCTCTGGATCTGTAGCCAGGAACTGTAACCACTAGAACACAGAGGCAGTTGGCATGTTCTAAAGGAAGTTGAAAAGCAATTATGATACAGCATCTGAATCTTCTAGACCAGCGATGGCCAACTGGCGGCCCGCGGGCCGGATACGGCCCGCGACTTGATTTACTCCAGCCCCCCGCCAAGTCTCAGGTTTATTTTAAAAAATCTTAACTTCACAGCTGTATTGGCATAGAATTCAGTTTTTAATAGGACATTTCATTAGCTTACAGCATTTTGCAATTGACAGTATACGTTCTTACCGAGTTGGACAGTTCAAACTGTGTTCTAATAACTGTGTTCATGTCATGGAAATTCCAAGTCCCCCAACCCTACTTCTGTAGGGAGATGACACTGAAGGGAAGACCGTAGTGGTGAAGGATGTATGACACCTTAAAAATAGTAACCATTCCCAGCTTGCTCACGGGGATGGGATGTTCACCATTTCTCTCGGCATCCTGGCCTTTGTTAAGTGCCAGTTTTAGCAGAAATGTCTCCCAGTTAGTGCGATTTTAGAAAGTGAAGTGTGATTATGGAGTGTGAGTGTAGAACTG